>NW_026986630.1:1280000-1332500 GCF_031307605.1 Tribolium castaneum
GAGATATAAGTTTGAAAATAATTATTAATTAAAAAAAAGTATTTTAACAGAAAATGTCTTGTGATTTAAAATACACTTAATTTGTTGGGTCCAATACTTTATTAGAAGAAAAAGAAGGTGACATAAAAGTCACTGAAGTCTTCAGAGTCGTTTTTAAATGCTGCATTTTTGACTTCGTCTCAAACATTGAAAACTGAATTACATTTTTGTTCAGTAACAGTTACAGTTTTCTTATTGGTTTTTTGCTTATATCTCGAAAACAGTTACTTCTATCAAATTTTATCTTTCTTTCAAAATTAAAGCTGATAAAATTTCCAACAAAATAGTTATTTACATTTTTCTTGTAGGACCAAGCATAAACGAGTTATAGAGTTGGATATAAATAATATTTAACAAAAATTTGCTTTAAAATAAAATGCTTGAAAAACCGGAATTAAACTAAATTAATTGTGTCTAACACTTTAGTAGAGGAAAAAGGAGAAGACAAAAGTCACTAAATGTTTCAGAGTCGTCTTTAGTCGTCATATTAATAACAATAACATTAATAATAATAATACTAATAGTACTAAATTTGCTTATATGCAAACGCTTAATTAACGTAACATTTTTTTGGTTTCTTGCTTATATCTCGAAAACAGTAACTCCTATCAATTTTTATCTTTTTTTCAAAATTAAAGCTAATAAAATTCCCTACAAAATAGTTATTTGCATTTTTTTGTAGGACCAACCATAAGCGAGTTATAGAGTTGGATATAAATAATATTTAACAAAAAATTGCTTTAAAATAAAATGTTTAAAAAACCGAAATTAAACTAAATTAATTGAGTCTAACACTTTAGTAGAGGAAAAAGAAAAAAACATAAAAGTCACTAAAGGTTTCAGAGTTGTCTTTAGTTGTCATATTAATAACAATAACATTAATAATAATAATACTAATAGTACTAAATTTGCTTATATGCAAACGCTTAATTAAGGTAACAGTGTTTTGGTTTCTTGCTTATATCTCGAAAACAGTTACTCCTATCAATTTTTATCTTTTTACTAAAATTCAAGCTGATAAAATTTCCTACAAAATAGTTATTTGCATTTTTCATGTAGGACTAACCATAAGCGAGATATATGATTGAAAATAATTAATATTTAAAAAAAAAGTGCTTTAACAGAAAATGTCTTGTGATTTAAAATACACTTAATTTATTGGGTCCAATACTTTATTAGAAAAAAAAGGAAGTGACATAAAAGTCACTGAAGTCTTCAGAGTCGTTTTTAAATGCTGCAGTTTCGTCTTCGTCTCAAACATTGAAAACTGAATTACATTTTTGTTCAGTAACAGTCACAGTTTTCTTATTGGTTTTTTGCTTATATCTCGAAAACAGTTACTCCTATCAATTTTTATCTTTCTGTCAAAATTAAAGCTGATAAAATTTCCTACAAAATAGTTATTTGCATTTTTTATGTAGGACTAACTATAAGCGAGATATAAGATTGAAAATAATTAATATTTAAAAAAGAAGTGCTTTAACAGAAAATGTCTTGTGATTTAAAATACACTTAATTTATTAGGTCCAATTTTTTATTAAAAAAAAAGGGGGTGACATATAAGTCACTGAAGTCTTCAGAGTCGATTTTAAATGCTGCATTTTCGTCTTCGTCTCAAACATTGAAAACTGAATTACATTTTTGTTCTGAAACGGTAACAGTTTTTACTTTGGTTTTTTGCTTATATCTCGAAAACAGTTACTCCTATCAATTTTTATCCTTCCTTCAAAATTAAAGCTGATAACATTTCCTACAAAATAGTTATTTGCATTTTTCTTGTAGGACCAACCATAAGCGAGTTATAAAGTTGGATATAAATAATATTTAACAAAAACTTGCTTAAAAATAAAATGTTTGAAATACTGAAATTAAACTAAATTAATTGTGTCTAACACTTTAGTAGAGAAAAAAGAAAAAGACATAAAAGTCACCAAAGTCTTCAGAATCGTTTTTAGTCGTCATATTAATAACAATAACATTAATAATAATAATACTAATAGTACTAAATCTGCTTATATGCAAGCGCTTTATTAAGGTAACAGTTTTTTGGTTTCTTGCTTATATCTCGAAAACAGTTACTCCTATGAATTTTTGTCTTTCTTTCAAAATTAAAGCTGATAAAATATTCTACAAAATAGTTATTTGCATTTTTCTTGTAGGACCAACCATAAGCGAGTTATAGAGTTGGATATAAATAATATTTAACAAAAATTTGCTTTAAAATAAAATGTTTGAAAAACTGAAATTAAACTAATTTAACTGTGTCTAACACTTTAGTAGAGAAAAAAGGAAAAGACATAAAAGTCACTAAAGGTTTCAGAGTTGTCTTTAGTTGACATATTAATAACAATAACATTAATAATAATAATACTAATAGTACTAAATTTGCTTATATGCAAACGCTTAATTAAGGTAACAGTGTTTTGGTTTCTTGCTTATATCTCGAAAACAGTTACTCCTATCAATTTTTATCTTTTTACTAAAATTCAAGCTGATAAAATTTCCTACAAAATAGTTATTTGCATTTTTCTTGTAGGACTAACCATAAGCGAGATATATGATTGAAAATAATTAATATTTAAAAAAAAAGTGCTTTAACAGAAAATGTCTTGTTATTTAAAATACACTTAATTTATTGGGTCCAATACTTTATTAGAAGAAAAAGGAAGTGACATAAAAATCACTGAAGTCTTCAGAGTCGTTTTTAAATGCTGCAGTTTCGTCTTCGTCTCAAACATTGAAAACCGAATTACATTTTTGTTCAGTAACAGTCACAGTTTTCTTATTGGTTTTTTGCTTATATCTCGAAAACAGTTACTCCTATCAATTTTTATCTTTTTTTCAAAATTAAAGCTGATAAAATTTCCTACAAAATAGTTATTTGCATTTTTCTTGTAGGACCAACCATAAGCGAGTTATAGAGTTGGATATAAATAATATTTAACAAAAATTTGCTTTAAAATAAAATGTTTGAAAAACTGAAATTAAACTAATTTAATTGTGTCTAACACTTTAGTAGAGGAAAAAGAAGAAGACATAAAAGTCACTAAAGGTTTCAAAGTTGTCTTTAATCGTAATATTAATAACAATAACATTAATAATAATAATACTAATAGTACTAAATTTGCTTATATGCAAACGCTTAATTAAGGTAACAGTGTTTTGGTTTCTTGCTTATATCTCGAAAACAGTTACTCCTATCAATTTTTGTCTTTCTTTCAAAATTAAAGCTGATAAAATATTCTACAAAATAGTTATTTGCATTTTTCTTGTAGGACCAACCATAAGCGAGTTATAGAGTTGGATATAAATAATATTTAACAAAAATTTGCTTTAAAATAAAATGTTTGAAAAACTGAAATTAAACTAATTTAACTGTGTCTAACACTTTAGTAGAGAAAAAAGGAAAAGACATAAAAGTCACTAAAGGTTTCAGAGTTGTCTTTAGTTGACATATTAATAACAATAACATTAATAATAATAATACTAATAGTACTAAATTTGCTTATATGCAAACGCTTAATTAAGGTAACAGTGTTTTGGTTTCTTGCTTATATCTCGAAAACAGTTACTCCTATCAATTTTTATCTTTTTACTAAAATTCAAGCTGATAAAATTTCCTACAAAATAGTTATTTGCATTTTTCATGTAGGACTAACCATAAGCGAGATATATGATTGAAAATAATTAATATTTAAAAAAAAAGTGCTTTAACAGAAAATGTCTTGTTATTTAAAATACACTTAATTTATTGGGTCCAATACTTTATTAGAAGAAAAAGGAAGTGACATAAAAATCACTGAAGTCTTCAGAGTCGTTTTTAAATGCTGCAGTTTCGTCTTCGTCTCAAACATTGAAAACCGAATTACATTTTTGTTCAGTAACAGTCACAGTTTTCTTATTGGTTTTTTGCTTATATCTCGAAAACAGTTACTCCTATCAATTTTTATCTTTTTTTCAAAATTAAAGCTGATAAAATTTCCTACAAAATAGTTATTTGCATTTTTTATGTAGGACTAACTATAAGCGAGATATAAGATTGAAAATAATTAATATTTAAAAAAGAAGTGCTTTAACAGAAAATGTCTTGTGATTTAAAATACACTTAATTTATTAGGTCCAATTCTTTATTAAAAAAAAAAGGGGGTGACATATAAGTCACTGAAGTCTTCAGAGTCGATTTTAAATGCTGCATTTTCGTCTTCGTCTCAAACATTGAAAACTGAATTACATTTTTGTTCTGAAACGGTAACAGTTTTTACTTTGGTTTTTTGCTTATATCTCGAAAACAGTTACTCCTATCAATTTTTATCTTTCTTTTAAAATTAAAGCTGATAACATTTCCTACAAAATAGTTATTTGCATTTTTCTTGTAGGACCAACCATAAGCGAGTTATAAAGTTGGATATAAATAATATTTAACAAAAACTTGCTTAAAAATAAAATGTTTGAAATACTGAAATTAAACTAAATTAATTGTGTCTAACACTTTAGTAGAGAAAAAAGAAAAAGACATAAAAGTCACCAAAGTCTTCAGAATCGTTTTTAGTCGTCATATTAATAACAATAACATTAATAATAATAATACTAATAGTACTAAATCTGCTTATATGCAAGCGCTTTATTAAGGTAACAGTTTTTTGGTTTCTTGCTTATATCTCGAAAACAGTTACTCCTATGAATTTTTGTCTTTCTTTTAAAATTAAAGCTGATAAAATATTCTACAAAATAGTTATTTGCAGTTTTCTTGTAGGACCAACCATAAGCGAGTTATAGAGTTGGATATAAATAATATTTAACAAAAATTTGCTTTAAAATAAAATGTTTGAAAAACTGAAATTAAACTAATTTAATTGTGTCTAACACTTTAGTAGAGGAAAAAGAAGAAGACATAAAAGTCACTAAAGGTTTCAAAGTTGTCTTTAATCGTCATATTAATAACAATAACATTAATAATAATAATACTAATAGTACTAAATTTGCTAATATGCAAACGCTTAATTAAGGTAACAGTGTTTTGGTTTCTTGCTCATATCTCGAAAACAGTTACTCCTATCAATTTTTATCTTTTTACTAAAATTCAAGCTGATAAAATTTCCTACAAAATAATTATTTGCATTTTTTATGTAGGACTAACCATAAGCGAGATATAAGATTGAAAATAATTAATATTTAAAAAAGAAGTGCTTTAACAGAAAATGTCTTGTGATTTAAAATACACTTAATTTATTAGGTCCAATACTTTATTAAAAAAAAAAGGGGGTGACATATAAGTCACTGAAGTCTTCAGAGTCGATTTTAAATGCTGCATTTTCGTCTTCGTCTCAAACATTGAAAACTGAATTACATTTTTGTTCTGAAACGGTAACAGTTTTTACTTTGGTTTTTTGCTTATATCTCGAAAACAGTTACTCCTATCAATTTTTATCTTTCTTTCAAAATTAAAGCTGATAACATTTCTTACAAAATAGTTATTTGCATTTTTCTTGTAGGACCAACCATAAGCGAGTTATAAAGTTGGATATAAATAATATTTAACAAAAACTTGCTTAAAAATAAAATGTTTGAAATACTGAAATTAAACTAAATTAATTGTGTCTAACACTTTAGTAGAGAAAAAAGAAAAAGACATAAAAGTCACCAAAGTCTTCAGAATCGTTTTTAGTCGTCATATTAATAACAATAACATTAATAATAATAATACTAATAGTACTAAATCTGCTTATATGCAAGCGCTTTATTAAGGTAACAGTTTTTTGGTTTCTTGCTTATATCTCGAAAACAGTTACTCCTATGAATTTTTGTTTTTTTTTCAAAATTAAAGCTGATAAAATTTCCTACAAAATAGTTATTTGCATTTTTCTTGTAGGACCAACCATAAGCGAGTTATAGAGTTGGATATAAATAATTTTTAACAAAAATTTGCTTTAAAATAAAATGTTTGAAAAACTGAAATTAAACTAATTTAATTGTGTCTAACACTTTAGTAGAGGAAAAAGGAAAAGACATAAAAGTCACTAAAGGTTTCAGAGTTGTCTTTAGTTGTCATATTAATAACAATAACATTAATAATAATAATACTAATAGTACTAAATTTGCTTATATGCATACGCTTAATTAAGGTAACAGTGTTTTGGTTTCTTGCTTATATCTCGAAAACAGTTACTCCTATCAATTTTTATCTTTTTACTAAAATTCAAGCTGATAAAATTTCCTATAAAATAGTTATTTGCATTTTTCATGTAGGACTAACCATAAGCGAGATATATGATTGAAAATAATTAATATTTAAAAAAAAAGTGCTTTAACAGAAAATGTCTTGTGATTTAAAATACACTTAATTTATTGGGTCCAATACTTTATTAGAAGAAAAAGGAAGTGACATAAAAGTCACTGAAGTCTTCAGAGTCGTTTTTAAATGCTGCAGTTTCGTCTTCGTCTCAAACATTGAAAACTGAATTACATTTTTGTTCAGTAACAGTCACAGTTTTCTTATTGGTTTTTTGCTTATATCTCGAAAACAGTTACTCCGATCAATTTTTATCTTTCTGTCAAAATTAAAGCTGATAAAATTTCCTACAAAATAAATATTTGCATTTTTCTTGTAGGACCAACCATAAGCGAGTTATAGAGTTGGATATAAATAATATTTAACAAAAATTTGCTTTAAAATAAAATGTTTGAAAAACTGAAATTAAACTAATTTAATTGTGTCTAACACTTTAGTAGAGGAAAAAGAAGAAGACATAAAAGTCACTAAAGGTTTCAAAGTTGTCTTTAATCGTCATATTAATAACAATAACATTAATAATAATAATACTAATAGTACTAAATTTGCTTATATGCAAACGCTTAATTAAGGTAACAGTGTTTTGGTTTCTTGCTCATATCTCGAAAACAGTTACTCCTATCAATTTTAATCTTTCTTTCAAAAATTAAAGCTGATAACATTTCCTACAAAATAGTTATTTGCATTTTTCTTGTGGGACTAACCATAAGCGAGTTATAAAGTTGGATATAAATAATATTTATCAAAAACTTGCTTAAAAATAAAATGTTTGAAATACTGAAATTAAACTAAATTAATTGTGTCTAACACTTTAATAGAGAAAAAAGAAAAAGACATAAAAGTCACCAAAGTCTTCAGAATCGTTTTTAGTCGTCATATTAATAACAATAACATTAATAATAATAATACTAATAGTACTAAATCTGCTTATATGCAAGCGCTTTATTAAGGTAACAGTTTTTTGGTTTCTTGCTTATATCTCGAAAACAGTTACTCCTATGAATTTTTGTCTTTTTTTCAAAATTAAAGCTAATAAAATTTCCTACAAAATAGTTATTTGCATTTTTCTTGTAGGACCAACCATAAGCGAGTTATAGAGTTGGATATAAATAATTTTTAACAAAAATTTGCTTTAAAATAAAATGTTTGAAAAACTGAAATTAAACTAATTTAATTGTGTCTAACACTTTAGTAGAGGAAAAAGGAAAAGACATAAAAGTCACTAAAGGTTTCAGAGTTGTCTTTAGTTGTCATATTAATAACAATAACATTAATAATAATAATACTAATAGTACTAAATTTGCTTATATGCAAACGCTTAATTAAGGTAACAGTGTTTTGGTTTCTTGCTTATATCTCGAAAACAGTTACTCCTATCAATTTTTATCTTTTTACTAAAATTCAAGCTGATAAAATTTCCTATAAAATAGTTATTTGCATTTTTCATGTAGGACTAACCATAAGCGAGATATATGATTGAAAATAATTAATATTTAAAAAAAAAGTGCTTTAACAGAAAATGTCTTGTGATTTAAAATACACTTAATTTATTGGGTCCAATACTTTATTAGAAGAAAAAGGAAGTGACATAAAAGTCACTGAAGTCTTCAGAGTCGTTTTTAAATGCTGCAGTTTCGTCTTCGTCTCAAACATTGAAAACCGAATTACATTTTTGTTCAGTAACAGTCACAGTTTTCTTATTGGTTTTTTGCTTATATCTCAAAAACAGTTACTCCTATCAATTTTTATCTTTCTTTCAAAATTAAAGCTGATAAAATTTCCTACAAAATAGTTATTTGCATTTTTCTTGTAGGACCAACCATAAGCGAGTTATAGAGTTGGATATAAATAATGTTTAACAAAAATTTGCTTTAAAATAAAATGATTGAAGAAAGATAAAAATTGATAGGAGTAACTGTTTTCGAGATATAAGCAAAAAACCAATAAGAAAACTGTGACTGTTACTGAACAAAAATGTAATTCAGTTTTCAATGTTTGAGACGAAGACAAAACTGCAGCATTTAAAAACGACTCTGAAGACTTCAGTGACTTTTATGTCACTTCCTTTTTCTTCTAATAAAGTATTGGACCCAATAAATTAAGTGTATTTTAAATCACAAGACATTTTCTGTTAAAGCACTTTTTTTTTAAATATTAATTATTTTCAATCATATATCTCGCTTATGGTTAGTCCTACATGAAAAATGCAAATAACTATTTTGTAGGAAATTTTATCAGCTTGAATTTTAGTAAAAAGATAAAAATTGATAGGAGTAACTGTTTTCGAGATATAAGCAAGAAATCAAAACACTGTTACCTTAATTAAGCGATTGCATATAAGCAAATTTAGTACTATTAGTATTATTATTATTAATGTTATTGTTATTAATATGACAACTAAAGACAACTCTGAAACCTTTAGTGACTTTTATGTCTTTTCCTTTTTCCTCTACTAAAGTGTTAGACACAATTAAATTAGTTTAATTTCAGTTTTTCAAACATTTTATTTTAAAGCAAATTTTTGTTAAATATTATTTATATCCAACTCTATAACTCGTTTATGGTTGGTCCTACAAGAAAAATGCAAATAACTATTTTGTAGGAAATTTTATCAGCTTTAATTTTGAAAAAAAGACAAAAATTCATAGGAGTAACTGTTTTCGAGATATAAGCAAGAAACCAAAAAACTGTTACCTTAATAAAGCGCTTGCATATAAGCAGATTTAGTACTATTAGTATTATTATTATTAATGTTATTGTTATTAATATGACGACTAAAAACGATTCTGAAGACTTTGGTGACTTTTATGTCTTTTTCTTTTTTCTCTACTAAAGTGTTAGACACAATTAATTTAGTTTAATTTCAGTATTTCCAACATTTTATTTTTAAACAAGTTTTTGTTAAATATTATTTATATCCAACTTTATAACTCGCTTATGGTTGGTCCTACAAGAAAAATGCAAATAACTATTTTGTAGGAAATGTTATCAGCTTTAATTTTGAAAGAAAGATAAAAATTGATAGGAGTAACTGTTTTCGAGATATAAGCAAAAAACCAAAGTAAAAACTGTTACCGTTTCAGAACAAAAATGTAATTCAGTTTTCAATGTTTGAGACGAAGACGAAAATGCAGCATTTAAAATCGACTCTGAAGACTTCAGTGACTTATATGTCACCCCCTTTTTTTTTAATAAAGTATTGGACCTAATAAATTAAGTGTATTTTAAATCACAAGTCATTTTCTGTTAAAGCACTTCTTTTTTAAATATTAATTATTTTCAATCTTATATCTCGCTTATGGTTAGTCCTACATAAAAAATGCAAATAACTATTTTGTAGGAAGTTTTATCAGCTTGAATTTTAGTAAAAAAATAAAAATTGATAGGAGTAACTGTTTTCGAGATATGAGCAAGAAACCAAAACACTGTTACCTTAATTAAGCGTTTGCATATAAGCAAATTTAGTACAATTAGTATTATTATTATTAATGTTATTGTTATTAATATGACGATTAAAGACAACTTTGAAACCTTTAGTGACTTTTATGTCTTCTTCTTTTTCCTCTACTAAAGTGTTAGACACAATTAAATTAGTTTAATTTCAGTTTTTCAAACATATTATTTTAAAGCAAATTTTTGTTAAATATTATTTATATCCAACTCTATAACTCGCTTATGGTTGGTCCTACAAGAAAAATGCAAATAACTATTTTGTAGGAAATTTTATCAGCTTTAATTTTGACAGAAAGATAAAAATTGATAGGAGTAACTGTTTTCGAGATATAAGCAAAAAACCAATAAGAAAACTGTGACTGTTACTGAACAAAAATGTAATTCAGTTTTCAATGTTTGAGACGAAGACGAAACTGCAGCATTTAAAAACGACTTTGAAGACTTTAGTGACTTTTATGTCACTTCCTTTTTCTTCTAATAAAGTATTGGACCCAATAAATTAAGTGTATTTTAAATCACAAGACATTTTCTGTTAAAGCACTTTTTTTTTAAATATTAATTATTTTCAATCATATATCTCGCTTATGGTTAGTCCTACATGAAAAATGCAAATAACTATTTTGTAGGAAATTTTATCAGCTTGAATTTTAGTAAAAAGATAAAAATTGATAGGAGTAACTGTTTTCGAGATATAAGCAAGAAACCAAAACACTGTTACCTTAACTAAGCGTTTGCATATAAGCAAATTTAGTACTATTAGTATTATTATTATTAATGTTATTGTTATTAATATGACAACTAAAGACAACTCTGAAACCTTTAGTGACTTTTATGTCTTTTCCTTTTTCCTCTACTAAAGTGTTAGACACAATTAAATTAGTTTAATTTCAGTTTTTCAAACATTTTATTTTAAAGCAAATTTTTGTTAAATATTATTTATATCCAACTCTATAACTCGTTTATGGTTGGTCCTACAAGAAAAATGCAAATAACTATTTTGTAGGAAATTTTATCAGCTTTAATTTTGAAAAAAAGACAAAAATTCATAGGAGTAACTGTTTTCGAGATATAAGCAAGAAACCAAAAAACTGTTACCTTAATAAAGCGCTTGCATATAAGCAGATTTAGTACTATGAGTATTATTATTATTAATGTTATTGTTATTAATATGACGACTAAAAACAATTCTGAAGACTTTGGTGACTTTTATGTCTTTTTCTTTTTTCTCTACTAAAGTGTTAGACACAATTAATTTAGTTTAATTTCAGTATTTCAAACATTTTATTTTTAAGCAAGTTTTTGTTAAATATTATTTATATCCAACTTTATAACTCGCTTATGGTTGGTCCTACAAGAAAAATGCAAATAACTATTTTGTAGGAAATGTTATCAGCTTTAATTTTGAAAGAAAGATAAAAATTGATAGGAGTAACTGTTTTCGAGATATAAGCAAAAAACCAAAGTAAAAACTGTTACCGTTTCAGAACAAAAATGTAATTCAGTTTTCAATGTTTGAGACGAAGACGAAAATGCAGCATTTAAAATCGACTCTGAAGACTTCAGTGACTTATATGTCACCCCCTTTTTTTTTAATAAAGTATTGGACCTAATAAATTAAGTGTATTTTAAATCACAAGACATTTTCTGTTAAAGCACTTCTTTTTTAAATATTAATTATTTTCAATCTTATATCTCGCTTATGGTTAGTCCTACATAAAAAATGCAAATAACTATTTTGTAGGAAGTTTTATCAGCTTGAATTTTAGTAAAAAAATAAAAATTGATAGGAGTAACTGTTTTCGAGATATGAGCAAGAAACCAAAACACTGTTACCTTAATTAAGCGTTTGCATATAAGCAAATTTAGTACAATTAGTATTATTATTATTAATGTTATTGTTATTAATATGACGATTAAAGACAACTTTGAAACCTTTAGTGACTTTTATGTCTTCTTCTTTTTCCTCTACTAAAGTGTTAGACACAATTAAATTAGTTTAATTTCAGTTTTTCAAACATTTTATTTTAAAGCAAATTTTTGTTAAATATTATTTATATCCAACTCTATAACTCGCTTATGGTTGGTCCTACAAGAAAAATGCAAATAACTATTTTGTAGGAAATTTTATCAGCTTTAATTTTGACAGAAAGATAAAAATTGATAGGAGTAACTGTTTTCGAGATATAAGCAAAAAACCAATAAGAAAACTGTGACTGTTACTGAACAAAAATGTAATTCAGTTTTCAATGTTTGAGACGAAGACGAAACTGCAGCATTTAAAAACGACTCTGAAGACTTTAGTGACTTTTATGTCACTTCCTTTTTCTTCTAATAAAGTATTGGACCCAATAAATTAAGTGTATTTTAAATCACAAGACATTTTCTGTTAAAGCACTTTTTTTTTAAATATTAATTATTTTCAATCATATATCTCGCTTATGGTTAGTCCTACATGAAAAATGCAAATAACTATTTTGTAGGAAATTTTATCAGCTTGAATTTTAGTAAAAAGATAAAAACTGATAGGAGTAACTGTTTTCGAGATATAAGCAAGAAACCAAAACACTGTTACCTTAATTAAGCGTTTGCATATAAGCAAATTTAGTACTATTAGTATTATTATTATTAATGTTATTGTTATTAATATGACAACTAAAGACAACTCTGAAACCTTTAGTGACTTTTATGTCTTTTCCTTTTTCCTCTACTAAAGTGTTAGACACAATTAAATTAGTTTAATTTCAGTTTTTCAAACATTTTATTTTAAAGCAAATTTTTGTTAAATATTATTTATATCCAACTCTATAACTCGTTTATGGTTGGTCCTACAAGAAAAATGCAAATAACTATTTTGTAGGAAATTTTATCAGCTTTAATTTTGAAAAAAAGACAAAAATTCATAGGAGTAACTGTTTTCGAGATATAAGCAAGAAACCAAAAAACTGTTACCTTAATAAAGCGCTTGCATATAAGCAGATTTAGTACTATGAGTATTATTATTATTAATGTTATTGTTATTAATATGACGACTAAAAACAATTCTGAAGACTTTGGTGACTTTTATGTCTTTTTCTTTTTTCTCTACTAAAGTGTTAGACACAATTAATTTAGTTTAATTTCAGTATTTCAAACATTTTATTTTTAAGCAAGTTTTTGTTAAATATTATTTATATCCAACTTTATAACTCGCTTATGGTTGGTCCTACAAGAAAAATGCAAATAACTATTTTGTAGGAAATGTTATCAGCTTTAATTTTGAAAGAAAGATAAAAATTGATAGGAGTAACTGTTTTCGAGATATAAGCAAAAAACCAAAGTAAAAACTGTTACCGTTTCAAAACAAAAATGTAATTCAGTTTTCAATGTTTGAGACGAAGACGAAAATGCAGCATTTAAAATCGACTCTGAAGACTTCAGTGACTTATATGTCACCCCCTTTTTTTTTTAATAAAGTATTGGACCTAATAAATTAAGTGTATTTTAAATCACAAGACATTTTCTGTTAAAGCACTTCTTTTTTAAATATTAATTATTTTCAATCTTATATCTCGCTTATGGTTAGTCCTACATAAAAAATGCAAATAACTATTTTGTAGGAAATTTTATCAGCTTGAATTTTAGTAAAAAAATAAAAATTGATAGGAGTAACTGTTTTCGAGATATGAGCAAGAAACCAAAACACTGTTACCTTAAGTAAGCGTTTGCATATATGCAAATTTAGTACAATTAGTATTATTATTATTAATGTTATTGTTATTAATATGACGATTAAAGACAACTTTGAAACCTTTAGTGACTTTTATGTCTTCTTCTTTTTCCTCTACTAAAGTGTTAGACACAATTAAATTAGTTTAATTTCAGTTTTTCAAACATTTTATTTTAAAGCAAATTTTTGTTAAATATTATTTATATCCAACTCTATAACTCGCTTATGG
The DNA here is from genome assembly GCF_031307605.1 of Tribolium castaneum. Classification (NCBI taxonomy): domain Eukaryota; kingdom Metazoa; phylum Arthropoda; class Insecta; order Coleoptera; family Tenebrionidae; genus Tribolium; species Tribolium castaneum. The sequence goes on from NW_026986630.1 coordinate 1,293,717, forward strand.
TTGGTCCTACAAGAAAAATGCAAATAACTATTTTGTAGGAAATGTTATCAGCTTTAATTTTGAAAGAAAGATAAAAATTGATAGGAGTAACTGTTTTCGAGATATAAGCAAAAAACCAATAAGAAAACTGTGACTGTTACTGAACAAAAATGTAATTCAGTTTTCAATGTTTGAGACGAAGACGAAACTGCAGCATTTAAAAACGACTCTAAAGACTTCAGTAACCTTTCTGTCACCTCTTTTTTCTTCTAATAAAGTATTGGACCCAATAAATTAAGTGTATTTTAAATCACAAGACATTTTCTGTTGAAGCACTTTTTTTTAAATTTTAATTATTTTCAAACTTATATCTCGCTTATGGTTAGTCCTACATTAAAAATGTAATTAACTATTTTGTAGGAAATTTTATCAGCTTTAATTTTAGTAAAAAGATAAAAATTGATAGGAGTAACTGTTTTCGAGATATAAGCAAGAAACCAAAAAATTGTTACCTGAATTAAGCGTTTGCATGTAAGCAAATTTAGTACTATTAGTATTATTATTATTAATGTTATTGTTATTAATATGACGACTAAAAACGATTCTGAAGACTTTGGTGACTTTTATGTCTTTTTCTTTTTTCTCTACTAAAGTGTTAGACACAATTAATTTAGTTTAATTTCAGTATTTCAAACATTTAATTTTTAAGCAAGTTTTTGTTAAATATTATTTATATCCAACTTTATAACTCGCTTATGGTTGGTCCTACAAGAAAAATGCAAATAACTATTTTGTAGGAAATTTTATCAGCTTTATTTTGAAAAAAAAAATAAAAACTGATAGGAGTAATTGTTTTCGAGATATAAGCAAAAAACCAAAGTGAAAACTGTTACCGTTTCAGAACAAAAATGTAATTCAGTTTTCAATGTTTGAGACGAAGACGAAAATGCAGCATTTACAATCGACTCTGAAGACTTCAGTGACTTATATGTCACCCCCTTTTTCTTCTAATAAAGTATTGGACCTAATAAATTAAGTGTATTTTAAATCACAAGACATTTTCTGTTAAAGCACTTTTTTTTAAATATTAATTATTTTCAAACTTATATCTCGCTTATGGTTAGTCCTACATTAAAAATGCAAATAACTATTTTGTAGGAAATTTTATCAGCTTGAATTTTAGTAAAAAGATAAAAATTGATAGGAGTAACTGTTTTCGAGATATGAGCAAGAAACCAAAACACTGTTACCTTAATTAAGCGTTTGCATATAAGCAAATTTAGTACTATTAGTATTATTATTATTAATGTTATTGTTATTAATATGACGATTAAAGACAACCTTGAAACCTTTAGTGACTTTTATGTCTTCTTCTTTTTCCTCTACTAAAGTGTTAGACACAATTAAATTAGTTTAATTTCAGTTTTTCAAACATTTTATTTTAAAGCAAATTTTTGTTAAATATTATTTATATCCAACTCTATAACTCGCTTATGGTTGGTCCTACAAGAAAAATGCAAATAACTATTTTGTAGGAAATTTTATCAGCTTTAATTTTAAAAAAAGATAAAAATTGATAGGAGTAACTGTTTTCGAGATATAAGCAAGAAACCAAAAAACTGTTACCTTAATAAAGCGCTTGCATATTAGCAGATTTAGTACTATTAGTATTATTATTATTAATGTTATTGTTATTAATATGACGACTAAAAACGATTCTGAAGACTTTGGTGACTTTTATGTCTTTTTCTTTTTTCTCTACTAAAGTGTTAGACTCAATTAATTTAGTTTAATTTCGGTTTTTCAAACATTTTATTTAAAGCAAATTTTTGTTAAATATTATTTATATCCAACTCTATAACTCGCTTATGGTTGGTCCTACAAGAAAAATGCAAATAACTATTTTGTAGGAAGCTTTATCAGCTTTAATTTTAAAAGAAAGATAAAAATTGATAGGAGTAACTGTTTTCGAGATATAAGCAAAAAACCAATAAGAAAACTGTAACAGTTACTGAACAAAAATGTAATTCAGTTTTCAATGTTTGAGACGAAGACGAAAATGCAGCATTTACAAACGACTCTAAAGACTTCAGTGACCTTTCTGTCACCTCTTTTTTCTTCTAATAAAGTATTGGACCCAATAAATTAAGTGTATTTTAAATCACAAGACATTTTCTGTTGAAGCACTTTTTTTTAAATTTTAATTATTTTCAAACTTATATCTCGCTTATGGTTAGTCCTACAATAAAAATGCAATTAACTATTTTGTAGGAAATTTTATCAGCTTTAATTTTAGTTAAAAGATAAAAATTGATAGGAGTAACTGTTTTCGAGATATAAGCAAGAAACCAAAAAATTGTTACCTGAATTAAGCGTTTGCATGTAAGCAAATTTAGTACTATTAGTATTATTATTATTAATGTTATTGTTATTAATATGACGACTAAAAACGATTCTGAAGTCTTTGGTGACTTTTATGTCTTTTTCTTTTTTCTCTACTAAAGTGTTAGACACAATTAATTTAGTTTAATTTCAGTATTTCAAACATTTAATTTTTAAGCAAGTTTTTGTTAAATATTATTTATATCCAACTTTATAACTCGCTTATGGTTGGTTCTACAAGAAAAATGCAAATAACTATTTTGTAGAAAATTTTATCAGCTTTATTTTGAAAAAAAAATAAAAACTGATAGGAGTAATTGTTTTCGAGATATAAGCAAAAAACCAAAGTGAAAACTGTTACCGTTTCAGAACAAAAATGTAATTCAGTTTTCAATGTTTGAGACGAAGACGAAAATGCAGCATTTACAATCGACTCTGAAGACTTCAGTGACTTATATGTCACCCCCCTTTTTCTTCTAATAAAGTATTGGACCTAATAAATTAAGTGTATTTTAAATCACAAGACATTTTCTGTTAAAGCACTTTTTTTTAAATATTAATTATTTTCAAACTTATATCTCGCTTATGGTTAGTCCTACATGAAAAATGCAAATAACTATTTTGTAGGAAATTTTATCAGCTTAAATTTTAGTAAAAAGATAAAAATTGATAGGAGTAACTGTTTTCGAGATATAAGCAAAAAACCAAAACACTGTTACCTTAATTGAGCGTTTGCATATAAGCAAATTTAGTACTATTAGTATTATTATTATTAATGTTATTGTTATTAATATGACAACTAAAGACAACTCCGAAACCTTTAGTGACTTTTATGTCTTTTCCTTTTTCCTCTACTAAAGTGTTAGACACAGTTAAATTAGTTTAATTTCAGTTTTTCAAACATTTTATTTTAAAGCAAATTTTTGTTATATATTATTTATATCCAACTCTATAACTCGCTTATGGTTGGTCCTACAAGAAAAATGCAAATAATTATTTTGTAGAATATTTTATCAGCTTTAATTTTGAAAGAAAGACAAAAATTCATAGGAGTAACTGTTTTCGAGATATAAGCAAGAAACCAAAAAACTGTTACCTTAATAAAGCGCTTGCATATAAGCAGATTTAGTACTATTAGTATTATTATTATTAATGTTATTGTTATTAATATGACGACTAAAAACGATTTTGAAGACTTTGGTGACTTTTATGTCTTTTTCTTTTTTCTCTACTAAAGTGTTAGACACAATTAATTTAGTTTAATTTCAGTATTTCAAACATTTTATTTTTAAGCAAGTTTTTGTTAAATATTATTTATATCCAACTTTATAACTCGCTTATGGTTGGTCCTACAAGAAAAATGCAAATAACTATTTTGTAGGAAATGTTATCAGCTTTAATTTTGAAAGAAAGATAAAAATTGATAGAAGTAACTGTTTTCGAGATATAAGCAAAAAACCAAAGTAAAAACTGTTACCGTCTCAGAACAAAAATGTAATTCAGTATTCAATGTTTGAGACGAAGACGAAAATGCAGCATTTAAAATCGACTCTGAAGACTTCAGTGACTTATATGTCACTCCCTTTTTTTTCTAATAAAGTATTGGACCTAATAAATTAAGTGTATTTTAAATCAGAAGACATTTTCTGTTAAAGCACTTCTTTTTTAAATATTAATTATTTTCAATCTTATATCTCGCTTATGGTTAGTCCTACATAAAAAATGCAAATAACTATTTTGTAGGAAATTTTATCAGCTTGAATTTTAGTAAAAAGTTAAAAATTGATAGGAGTAACTGTTTTCGAGATATGAGCAAGAAACCAAAACACTGTTACCTTAATTAAGCGTTTGCATATAAGCAAATTTAGTACTATTAGTATTATTATTATTAATGTTATTGTTATTAATATGACGATTAAAGACAACTTTGAAACCTTTAGTGACTTTTATGTCTTCTTCTTTTTCCTCTACTAAAGTGTTAGACACAATTAAATTAGTTTAATTTCAGTTTTTCAAACATTTTATTTTAAAGCAAATTTTTGTTAAATATTATTTATATCCAACTCTATAACTCGCTTATGGTTGGTCCTACAAGAAAAATGCAAATAACTATTTTGTAGGAAATTTTATCAGCTTGAATTTTAGTGAAAAGATAAAAATTGATAGGAGTAACTGTTTTCGAGATATAAGCAAGAAACCAAAAAATTGTTACCTGAATTAAGCGTTTGCATGTAAGCAAATTTAGTACTATTAGTATTATTATTATTAATGTTATTGTTATTAATATGACGACTAAAAACGATTCTGAAGACTTTGGTGACTTTTATGTCTTTTTCTTTTTTCTCTACTAAAGTGTTAGACACAATTAATTTAGTTTAATTTCAGTATTTCAAACATTTAATTTTTAAGCAAGTTTTTGTTAAATATTATTTATATCCAACTTTATAACTCGCTTATGGTTGGTCCTACAAGAAAAATGCAAATAACTATTTTGTAGGAAATTTTATCAGCTTTATTTTGAAAAAAAAAATAAAAACTGATAGGAGTAATTGTCTTCGAGATATAAGCAAAAAACCAAAGTGAAAACTGTTACCGTTTCAGAACAAAAATGTAATTCAGTTTTCAATGTTTGAGACGAAGACGAAAATGCAGCATTTACAATCGACTCTGAAGACTTCAGTGACTTATATGTCACCCCCTTTTTCTTCTAATAAAGTATTGGACCTAATAAATTAAGTGTATTTTAAATCACAAGACATTTTCTGTTAAAGCACTTTTTTTTAAATATTAATTATTTTCAAACTTATATCTCGCTTATGGTTAGTCCTACATTAAAAATGCAAATAACTATTTTGTAGGAAATTTTATCAGCTTGAATTTTAGTAAAAAGATAAAAATTGATAGGAGTAACTGTTTTCGAGATATGAGCAAGAAACCAAAACACTGTTACCTTAATTAAGCGTTTGCATATAAGCAAATTTAGTACTATTAGTATTATTATTATTAATGTTATTGTTATTAATATGACGATTAAAGACAACCTTGAAACCTTTAGTGACTTTTATGTCTTCTTCTTTTTCCTCTACTAAAGTGTTAGACACAATTAAATTAGTTTAATTTCAGTTTTTCAAACATTTTATTTTAAAGCAAATTTTTGTTAAATATTATTTATATCCAACTCTATAACTCGCTTATGGTTGGTCCTACAAGAAAAATGCAAATAACTATTTTGTAGGAAATTTTATCAGCTTTAATTTTAAAAAAAGATAAAAATTGATAGGAGTAACTGTTTTCGAGATATAAGCAAAAAACCAATAAGAAAACTGTGACTGTTACTGAACAAAAATGTAATTCGGTTTTCAATGTTTGAGACGAAGACGAAACTGCAGCATTTAAAAACGACTCTGAAGACTTCAGTGACTTTTATGTCACTTCCTTTTTCTTCTAATAAAGTATTGGACCCAATAAATTAAGTGTATTTTAAATCACAAGACATTTTCTGTTAAAGCACTTTTTTTTTAAATATTAATTATTTTCAATCATATATCTCGCTTATGGTTAGTCCTACATGAAAAATGCAAATAACTATTTTGTAGGAAATTTTATCAGCTTGAATTTTAGTGAAAAGATAAAAATTGATAGGAGTAACTGTTTTCGAGATATAAGCAAGAAACCAAAACACTGTTACCTTAATTAAGCGTTTGCATATAAGCAAATTTAGTACTATTAGTATTATTATTATTAATGTTATTGTTATTAATATGACAACTAAAGACAACTCTGAAACCTTTAGTGACTTTTATGTCTTTTCCTTTTTTCTCTACTAAAGTGTTAGACACAGTTAAATTAGTTTAATTTCAGTTTTTCAAACATTTTATTTTAAAGCAAATTTTTGTTAAATATTATTTATATCCAACTCTATAACTCGCTTATGGTTGGTCCTACAAGAAAAATGCAAATAACTATTTTGTAGAATATTTTATCTGCTTTAATTTTGAAAGAAAGACAAAAATTCATAGGAGTAACTGTTTTCGAGATATAAGCAAGAAACCAAAAAACTGTTACCTTAATAAAGCGCTTGCATATAAGCAGATTTAGTACTATTAGTATTATTATTATTAATGTTATTGTTTTTAATATGACGACTAAAAACGATTCTGAAGACTTTGGTGACTTTTATGTCTTTTTCTTTTTTCTCTACTAAAGTGTTAGACACAATTAATTTAGTTTAATTTCAGTATTTCAAACATTTTATTTTTAAGCAAGTTTTTGTTAAATATTATTTATATCCAACTTTATAACTCGCTTATGGTTGGTCCTACAAGAAAAATGCAAATAACTATTTTGTAGGAAATGTTATCAGCTTTAATTTTGAAAGAAAGATAAAAATTGATAGGAGTAACTGTTTTCGAGATATAAGCAAAAAACCAAAGTAAAAACTGTTACCGTTTCAGAACAAAAATGTAATTCAGTTTTCAATGTTTGAGACGAAGACGAAAATGCAGCATTTAAAATCGACTCTGAAGACTTCAGTGACTTATATGTCACCCCCTTTTTTTTTAATAAAGTATTGGACCTAATAAATTAAGTGTATTTTAAATCACAAGACATTTTCTGTTAAAGCACTTCTTTTTTAAATATTAATTATTTTCAATCTTATATCTCGCTTATGGTTAGTCCTACATAAAAAATGCAAATAACTATTTTGTAGGAAATTTTATCAGCTTGAATTTTAGTAATAAGATAAAAATTGATAGGAGTAACTGTTTTCGAAATATGAGCAAGAAACCAAAACACTGTTACCTTAATTAAGCGTTTGCATATAAGCAAATTTAGTACTATTAGTATTATTATTATTAATGTTATTGTTATTAATATGACGATTAAAGACAACTTTAAAACCTCTAGTGACTTTTATGTCTTCTTCTTTTTCCTCTACTAAAGTGTTAGACACAATTAAATTAGTTTAATTTCAGTTTTTCAAACATTTTATTTTAAAGCAAATTTTTGTTAAATATTATTTATATCCAACTCTATAACTCGCTTATGGTTGGTCCTACAAGAAAAATGCAAATAACAATTTTGTAGGAAATTTTATCAGCTTTAATTTTGAAAGAAAGATAAAAATTGATAGGAGTAACTGTTTTCGAGATATAAGCAAAAAACCAATAAGAAAACTGTGACTGTTACTGAACAAAAATGTAATTCGGTTTTCAATGTTAGAGACGAAGACGAAACTGCAGCATTTAAAAACGACTCTGAAGACTTCAGTGACTTTTATGTCACTTCCTTTTTCTTCTAATAAAGTATTGGACCCAATAAATTAAGTGTATTTTAAATCAGAAGACATTTTCTGTTAAAGCACTTTCTTTTTAAATATTAATTATTTTGAATCATATATCTCGCTTATGGTTAGTCCTACATGAAAAATGGAAATAACTATTTTGTAGGAAATTTTATCAGCTTGAATTTTAGTAATAAGATAAAAATTGATAGGAGTAACTGTTTTCGAGATATAAGCAAGAAACCAAAACACTGTTACCTTAATTAAGCGTTTGCATATAAGCAAATTTAGTACTATTAGTATTATTATTATTAATGTTATTGTTATTAATATGACAACTAAAGACAACTCTGAAACTTTTAGTGACTTTTATGTCTTTTTCTTTTTCTTCTACTACAGTGTTAGACTCAATTAATTTAGTTTAATTTCGGTTTTTCAAACATTTTATTTTAAAGCAAATTTTTGTTAAATATTATTTATATCCAACTCTATAACTCGCTTATGGTTGGTCCTACAAGAAAAATGCAAATAACTATTTTGTAGGAAATTTTATCAGCTTTAATTTTGACAAAAAGATAAAAATTGATAGGAGTAACTGTTTTCGAGATATAAGCAAAAAACCAATAAGAAAACTGTGACTGTTACTGAACAAAAATGTAATTCAGTTTTCAATGTTTGAGACGAAGACGAAACTGCAGCATTTAAAAACGACTCTAAAGACTTCAGTAACCTTTCTGTCACCTCTTTTTTCTTCTAATAAAGTATTGGACCCAATAAATTAAGTGTATTTTAAATCACAAGACATTTTCTGTTGAAGCACTTTTTTTTAAATTTTAATTATTTTCAAACTTATATCTCGCTTATGGTTAGTCCTACATTAAAAATGCAATTAACTATTTTGTAGGAAATTTTATCAGCTTTAATTTTAGTAAAAAGATAAAAATTGATAGGAGTAACTGTTTTCGAGATATAAGCAAGAAACCAAAAAATTGTTACCTGAATTAAGCGTTTGCATGTAAGCAAATTTAGTACTATTAGTATTATTATTATTAATGTTATTGTTATTAATATGACGACTAAAAACGATTCTGAAGACTTTGGTGACTTTTATGTCTTTTTCTTTTTTCTCTACTAAAGTGTTAGACACAATTAATTTAGTTTAATTTCAGTATTTCAAACATTTAATTTTTAAGCAAGTTTTTGTTAAATATTATTTATATCCAACTTTATAACTCGCTTATGGTTGGTTCTACAAGAAAAATGCAAATAACTATTTTGTAGGAAATGTTATCAGCTTTAATTTTGAAAGAAAGATAAAAATTGATAGGAGTAACTGTTTTCGAGATATAAGCAAAAAACCAAAGTAAAAACTGTTACCGTTTCAGAACAAAAATGTAATTCAGTTTTCAATGTTTGAGACGAAGACGAAAATGCAGCATTTAAAATCGACTCTGAAGACTTCAGTGACTTATATGTCACCCCCTTTTTTTTTAATAAAGTATTGGACCTAATAAATTAAGTGTATTTTAAATCACAAGACATTTTCTGTTAAAGCACTTCTTTTTTAAATATTAATTATTTTCAATCTTATATCTCGCTTATGGTTAGTCCTACATAAAAAATGCAAATAACTATTTTGTAGGAAATTTTATCAGCTTGAATTTTAGTAATAAGATAAAAATTGATAGGAGTAACTGTTTTCGAAATATGAGCAAGAAACCAAAACACTGTTACCTTAATTAAGCGTTTGCATATAAGCAAATTTAGTACTATTAGTATTATTATTATTAATGTTATTGTTATTAATATGACGATTAAAGACAACTTTAAAACCTCTAGTGACTTTTATGTCTTCTTCTTTTTCCTCTACTAAAGTGTTAGACACAATTAAATTAGTTTAATTTCAGTTTTTCAAACATTTTATTTTAAAGCAAATTTTTGTTAAATATTATTTATATCCAACTCTATAACTCGCTTATGGTTGGTCCTACAAGAAAAATGCAAATAACTATTTTGTAGGAAATTTTATCAGCTTTAATTTTGAAAGAAAGATAAAAATTGATAGGAGTAACTGTTTTCGAGATATAAGCAAAAAACCAATAAGAAAACTGTGACTGTTACTGAACAAAAATGTAATTCGGTTTTCAATGTTTGAGACGAAGACGAAACTGCAGCATTTAAAAACGACTCTGAAGACTTCAGTGACTTTTATGTCACTTCCTTTTTCTTCTAATAAAGTATTGGACCCAATAAATTAAGTGTATTTTAAATCAGAAGACATTTTCTGTTAAAGCACTTTCTTTTTAAATATTAATTATTTTGAATCATATATCTCGCTTATGGTTAGTCCTACATGAAAAATGGAAATAACTATTTTGTAGGAAATTTTATCAGCTTGAATTTTAGTAATAAGATAAAAATTGATAGGAGTAACTGTTTTCGAGATATAAGCAAGAAACCAAAACACTGTTACCTTAATTAAGCGTTTGCATATAAGCAAATTTAGTACTATTAGTATTATTATTATTAATGTTATTGTTATTAATATGACAACTAAAGACAACTCTGAAACTTTTAGTGACTTTTATGTCTTTTTCTTTTTCCTCTACTACAGTGTTAGACTCAATTAATTTAGTTTAATTTCGGTTTTTCAAACATTTTATTTTAAAGCAAATTTTTGTTAAATATTATTTATATCCAACTCTATAACTCGCTTATGGTTGGTCCTACAAAAAAATGCAAATAACTATTTTGTAGGAAATTTTATCAGCTTTAATTTTGAAAAAAAGATAAAAATTGATAGGAGTAACTGTTTTCGAGATATAAGCAAGAAACCAAAAAAATGTTACGTTAATTAAGCGTTTGCATATAAGCAAATTTAGTACTATTAGTATTATTTTTATTAATGTTATTGTTATTAATATGACGACTAAAGACGACTCTGAAACATTTAGTGACTTTTATGTCTTCTCCTTTTTCCTCTACTAAAGTGTTAGACACAATTAATTTTTTTTATTTCCGGTTTTTCAAGCATTTTATTTTAAAGCAAATTTTTTGTTAAATATTATTTATATCCAACTCTATAACTCGTTTATGCTTGGTCCTACAAGAAAAATGTAAATAACTCTTTTGTTGGAAATTTTATCAGCTTTAATTTTGAAAGAAAGATAAAATTTGATAGGAGTAACTGTTTTCGAGATATAAGCAAAAACCAATAAGAAAACTGTAACTGTTACTGAACAAAAATGTAATTCAGTTTTCAATGTTTGAGACGAAGTCAAAAATGCAGCATTTAAAAACGACTCTGAAGACTTCAATGACTTTTATGTCACCTCCTTTTTCTTCTAATAAAGTATTGGACCCAACAAATTAAGTGTATTTTAAATCACAAGACATTTTCTGTTAAAACACTTTTTTTTAATTAATAATTATTTTCAAACTTATATCTCGCTTATGGTTATAGGTTATAGGACTCTTATAGGGTCAAAAATTATCAGTTTGGATTAAAACAAATTATTTTTGTTGACTCTCAGTCTGAATTGTTCATCAGTTCAAACAATAACGGCTTACTTTAGACGATCTTTTGCTTTGAACAAGAAAACTTACATCGAACAGACTAAAAACGTATTAATCTGGCATAAAAGAGCAATTTATGTATCACTTTGGATAAAGGCAGCTAATCCTATTCGTTTCATTGCTTAAAATAGACAAAATTGTTAATAAATCTAACAAAAACGCTGTATTCTAGCACAAAATACTAATTACATTATAGTTTCGACGAGAATAGCTTATTTGGAATGATTCTATGCTTCCAAACGAGTAAATTTTTAATAAACAGATGCCAAACATCATGTTTTGTCCTATAAAGACATTTTATATTGCAGTTTGTATTAAAACAAAATATTTTCGTTGATTCTTTGTTGGAAGCAGCAAACCTAACATTAAAGAATCTGAAAACTTTGTATTCGGACACAAACCACCGAATTTTGTTTCAGTTTAGACAAAAACGGTTGATTTTCGACAATATTTTGCTTTGAACAAGAAAGCTTATATCAAACTGACTAAAAACGTCTTATTTTAGCACAAAACAAAAGATTTGCGTTATAGTCTTAAAGCTGATTCATGCCACAGTTTGGATAAAAACCAATTATTTTTGTTAATTCATTGTTACAAACAAGAAACCTTACATCAAAGAAACTGAAAACCCCTTATTTAGGCACAGAAATTCGAATTACGTTTCAGTCTGGACAAAAACTGCTTATTTTAGACGATCCTTTGTTTTGAACACGAAAACTTACATTAAAAAGATTAAAAACGTCTTATTCTGGCTGAAAACTGCAAATTATATATTACTCTAGATAAAAGCAATTTATCCTGATTACTCCTTTACTTAGAATAGAGTAAACTTGTATAAAACTTAATGAAAACTTTAAATTTCGTCTCAAAGAAATAATTTACGTTATTGTTTTGACCAGCACTGTTTATTTCAAACGAAATTATGATTCGAAACTAATGAACTTTTATGGGGCAGATGCAAAACCACATATTACCATATAAAGCGTTGTTTTAAAACAAAGTATTACCTTTTGCAACAAGAAATTTTACGTCAAAGAAACTGAAAACTTCGTATCCATACATAAATATCTAATTACGTATCAGTTTAGGCAAATACAGCTTATTTTAAACGATTCCTTGCTATAAACAAGAAAAATTTTATCAAGCATATTGAAAACGTCTTATTCTCGAAAATAAGAGCAAATTATGTATCAGTTTTAACAAAAGCGGATTACTCTGTTTGATTCTATGCTTAGAGTAGAGGAAACTACTATAAAACGTAATGAAATCTCTATATTCAAGCTCAAAAGAACAAATTACGTTATAGTTTTGACAAAAAAAAATATTTCGGACGATTACATACTTCGAAGTAAGCAAACTTTAATTGAACATGTGCAAAAAGCTAATACTTTGCTTTAAAATAATGATTTATGTGGTAATATGGTATTTTGCATCTGTCCTATAAAAGTTTACCCGTTTCGCTCCATTGAATCATTAGAAATAAATTATTTTGACACAACAACAACACAAATAATTTGTTTTTGTTTAAACTGTAACATAAGTCGCTTTTATAAAACGAACTAAGACGTTTGGCATCTGCTTAGTGAAAGTTTTCTCGTTTGGGGGCATAAAATCGTTTGAAATTAACAGTTCTGGTCAAAACTATTACGTAAATTATTTCTTTGTATCACTTTAAAGATTTGCGTTATAGTCTTGACGAGAACTGTTAATTTCAAACGATTCTATGCTTTGAAACCAGTATACTTTCACTGAACAGAGGCAAAACGTCTGATTTCGCCTTTAAAAAACGATTTATGTCACAGTTTGGATTAAAACCAATGATTTTCGTTTATTCATTGTTACAAACAAGAAACCTTACATCAAAGAAACTGAAAACCTCTTATTCAGGCCCAGAAAATCAAATTACGTTTCAGTCTGGACACAAATTGCTTATTTTAGACGATTCTTTCTTTTGAACACGAAAACTTACATTAAAAAGATTAAAAACGTCTTATTCTGGCTCAAAACTGCAAATTATGTATTACTTTGGATAAAAGCAGTTTATCCTGATTACTCCTTTGCTTAGAATAGAGCAAACTTGTATAAAACTTAATGAAAACTTTAAATTTCGTCTCAAAGAAATAATTTACGTTATAGTTTTGACCAGAACTGTTAATTTCAAACGATTTTATGCCCCCAAACGAGAAAACTTTCACTAAACAGATGCCAAACGTCTTAGTTCGTTTTATAAAAACGACATGTTACAGTTTAAACAAAAAAATTATTTTCGTTGTTGTGTCAAAATAATTTATTTCGAATGATTCAATGGAGCGAAACGAGTAAACTTTTATAGGACAGATGCAAAATACCATATTACCACATAAATCGTTATTTTAAAGCAAAGTATTAGCTTTTGCACTTGTTCAATTAAAGTTTGCTTACTTCGAAATATGTAGTCGTCTGAAATAATTTTTTTTTGTCAAAACTATAACGTAATTTGTTCTTTTGAGCTTGAATATAGAGTTTTCATTACGTTTTATAGTAGTTTACTCTACTCTAAGCATAGAATCAAACAGAGTAATCCGCTTTTGTTAAAACTGATACATAATTTGCTCTTATTTTCGAGAATAAGACATTTTCAATATGTTTGATAAAATTTTTCTTGTTTATAGCAAGGAATCGTTTAAAATAAGCTGTATTTGCCTAAACTGATACGTAATTCGATATTTGTGCATGGATACGATGTTTTCAGTTTCTTTGACGTGAAATTTCTTGTTGCAAAAGGTAATAATTTGCTTTAAAACAACGCTTTATATTGTAATATGTGGTTTTGCATCTGCCCCATAAAAGTTCATTAGTTTCGAATCATAAAATCGTTTGAAATAAACAGTGCTGGTCAAAACTATAACGTAAATTATTTCTTTGAGACGAAATTTAAAGTTTTCATTAAGTTTTATACATTAACAGCTCTCGTTAAGACTATAACGCAAATCTTTTGTTTTGTGCTAAAATAAGACGTTTTTAGTCAGTTTGATATAAGTTTTCTTGTTCAAAGCAAAATATTGTCGAAAATCAACCGTTTTTGTCTAAACTGATACAAAATTCGGTGGTTTGTGTCCGAATACAAAGTTTTCAGATTCTTTAATGTTAGGTTTGCTGCTTCTAACAAAGAATCAACGAAAATATTTTGTTTTAATACAAACTGCAATATAAAATGTCTTTATAGGACAAAACATGATGTTTGGCATCTGTTTAATAAAAATTTACTCGTTTGGAAGCATAGAATCATTCCAAATAAGCTATTCTCGTCGATACTATAATGTAATTAGTATTTTGTGCTAGAATACAGCGTTTTTGTTAGATTTATTAACAATTTTGTCTATTTTAAGCAATAAAACGAATAGGATTAGCTGCCTTTATCCGAAGTGATACATAAATTGCTCTTTTATGCCAGATTAATACGTTTTTAATCTGTTCTATGTAAGTTTTCTTGTTCAAAGCAAAAGATCGTCTAAAATAAGCCGTTTTTGTTTGAACTGATAAACAATTCAGACTGAGACTCAACAAAAATAATTTGTTTTAATCCAAACTGATACTTTTTGACCCTATAAGAGTCCTATAAGAGTCCGAGATACGCCGATCTCGTCAAGTCTATAACGTAATTCGTTTTTTTGTGTCAGAATACGACGTTTTCTGTCTGTTTAATATAAGTTTTTAATAATAATAATAATAACAATAATAATAATAATAATAATAATAATAATAATAATAATAATAATAATAATAATAATAGTAATAATAATAATAATATTAATAATAATAATAATGAAAATAATAATAGTAATAAAAGTAAGCTTAGTTTTCTAAGCAAAAATGAAGCTTATTTTGTGTGTTATATGAGCGTTTTCTCATTTCTATGCAAGAAATCATCTGTGATCTGTGTTTTTAGGCAACAAATTGTCTAAAATTAATATCTCATTTTAAAACTGGTATAAAAGCATTTACTATACAAAAGTTATAATCAGTTTTTAATAATAATAAAATTAATAATAATAATAATAATAATAATAATAATAGTAATAATAATAATAATAAAAATAATAATAATAATAATAATAATAATAATAATAATAATAATAATAATAATAGTAATAGTAACATAAGTAATAATAATAATAATACTTTTAATAAGGAAAAATGGAGCTTATTTTGTGTGTTACATGAGCGTTTTCTCATTTCTATGCAAAAGATCATGTGTGATCTGTGTTTTTAGGCAATCTAACCCATTTTATAGTTTTTAATATTTAACAAAAATTTGCTTTAAAATAAAATGTTTGAAAAACTGAAATTAAACTAAATTAATTGTGTCTAACACTTTAGTAGAGGAAAAAGGAGGAGACATAAAAGTCACTAAAGTCTTAGAGTTGTCTTTAGTCGTCATATTAATAACAATAACATTTATAATAACAATACTAGTAGTACTAAATTTGCTTATATGCAAGCGCTTACTTAAGGTAACAGTTTTTTTGTTTTTTGCTTATATCTCGAAAACAGTTACTCCTAACAATTTTTACTTTTTCACCAAAATTAAAGGTGATAAAATTTCCTACAAAATAGTTATTTGCATTTTTCATGTAGAACTAACCATAAGCGAGATATAAGTTTGAAAATAATTAATAATTAAAAAAAAGTGTTTTAACAGAAAATGTCTTGTGATTTAAAATACACTTAATTTATTGGGTCCAATACTTTATTAGAAGAAAAAAAAGGTAACATAAAAGTCACTGAAGTCTTCAGAGTCGTTTTTAAATGCTGCATTTTTGTCTTCGTCTCAAACATTGAAAACTGAATTACATTTTTGTTCAGTAACAGTTACAGTTTTCTTATTGGTTTTTTGCTTATATCTCGAAAACAGTTACTCCTATCAAATTTTATCTTTCTTTCAAAATTAAAGCTGATAAAATTTCCAACAAAATAGTTATTTACATTTTTCTTGTAGGACCAAGAATAAACGAGTTATAGAGTTGGATATAAATAATATTTAACAAAAATTTGCTTTAAAATAAAATGCTTGAAAAACCGGAATTAAACTAATTTAATTGTGTCTAACACTTTAGTAGAGGAAAAAGGAGAAGACATAAAAGTCACTAAATGTTTCAGAGTCGTCTTTAGTCGTCATATTAATAACAATAACATTAATAATAATAATACTAATAGTACTAAATTTGCTTATATGCAAACGCTTAATTAAGGTAACAGTTTTTTGGTTTCTTGCTTATATCTCGAAAACAGTTACTCCTATGAATTTTTATCTTTTTTTCAAAATTAAAGCTGATAAAATTTCCTACAAAATAGTTATTTGCATTTTTTTGTAGGACCAACCATAAGCGAGTTATAGAGTTGGATATAAATAATCTTTAACAAAAATTTGCTTTAAAATAAAATGTTTGAAAAACCGAAATTAAAATAAACTAAGACTAACACTTTAGTAGAGGTAAAAGGAGAAGACATAAAAGTCACCAAAGTCTTGAGAGTCGTTTTTAGTCGTCATATTAATAACAATAACATTAATAATAATAATACTAATATTACTAAATTTGCTTATATGCAAGCGCTTAATTAAGGTAACAGTTTTTTGGTTTCTTGCTTATATCTCGAAAACAGTTACTCCTATCAATTTTTAAATTTTTACTAAAATTAAAGCAAGCTGATAAAGTTTTGTACAAAATAGTAATTTGCATTTTTCATGTAGGACTAACCATAAGCGAGATATAAGTTTGAAAATAATTAATATTTAAAAAAAAAGTGCTTTAACAGAAAATGTCTTGTGATTTAAAATAAACTTAATTTAATGGGTCCATTACTTTATTAGAAGAAAAAGGAGGAGGCATAACAGTCACTAAAGTCTTCAGAGTCGATTTTAAATGCTGCATTTTTGTCTTTGTCTCAAACATTGAAAACTGAATTACATTTTTGTTCAGTAACAGTTACAGTTTTCTTATTGGTTTTTTGCTTATATCTCGAAAACAGTTACTCCTACAAAAATAAAAATAAATAAAATGTTTGAAAAACCGAAATTAAACTAAATTAATTAAGACTAACACTTTAGTAGAGGAAAAAAGAGAAGACATAAAAGTCACCAAAGTCTTAAGAGTCGTTTTTAGTCGTCATATTAATAACAATAACATTAATAATAATAATACTAATATTACTAAATTTGCTTATATGCAAGCGGTTAATTAAGGTAACAGTTTCTTGCTTATATCTCAAAAACAGTTACTCCTATCAATTGTTATCTTTTTACTAAAATTAAAGCTGATAAAATTTCCTACAAAATATTTATTTGCATTTTTTATGTAGGACTAACCATAAGCGAGATATAAGTTTGAAAATAATTAATATTTAAAAAAAAAGTGCTTTAACAGAAAATGTCTTGTGATTTAAAATACACTTAATTTATTGGGTCCAATACTTAATTAGAAGAAAAAGGAGGTGACAGTAAATGCTACATTTTCGTCTTCGTCTCAAACATTAAATACTGAATTACATTTTTGTTTAGTAACTGTTACAGTTTTCACTTTGGTTTTTTGCTTATATCTCGAAAACAGTTACTCCTATCAATTTTTATCTTTCCTTCAAAATTAAAGCGGATAAAATTTTGTACAAAATAGTTTTTTGCATTTTTTTGTAGGACCAACTATAAGCGAGTTATAGAGTTGGATATAAATAATCTTTAACAAAAATTTGATATAAAAATAAAAAAAGATAAAAATTGATAGGAGTAACTGTTTTCGAGATATAAGCAAGAAACCAAAAAACTGTTACCTTAATTAAGCGTTTGCATATAAGCTAATTTAGTACTAATAGTATTATTATTATTAATGTTATTGTTAATAATATGACGACTAAAGACGACTCTGAAACCTTTAGTGACTTTTATGTCTTCTTCTTTTTCCTCTACTAAAGTGTTAGACACAATTAATTTAGTTTAATTTCAGTATTTCAAACATTTTATTTTAAAGCAAATTTTTGTTAAATATTATTTATATCCATCTCTATAACTCGCTTATGCTTGGTCCTACAAGAAAAACGCAAATAACTATTTTGTAGGAAATTTTATCAGCTTTAATTTTAGTAAAAAGATAAAAATTGATAGGAGTAACTGTTTTCGAGATATAAGCAAGAAACCAAAAAACTGTTACCTTAATAAAGCGCTTGCATATAAGCAAATTTAGTACTATTAGTATTATTATTATTAATGTTATTGTTATTAAAATGACGACTAAAAACGACTCTGAAGACTTTGGTGACTTTTATGTCTTCTCCTTTTTCCTATACTAAAGTGTTAGACTCAATTAATTTAGTTTAATTTCGGTTTTTCAAACATTTTATTTTAAAGCAAATTTTTGTTGACGATTATTTATATCCAACTCTATAACTCGCTTATGGTTGGTCTTACAAAAGAAATGCAAACAACTATTTTGTAGGAAATTTTATCAGCTTTAATTTTAGTAAAAAGATAAAAATTTATAGGAGTAACTGTTTTCGAGATATAAGCAAGAAACGAAAACACTGTTATCTTAATTAAGCGTTTGCATATAAGCAAATTTAGTACTATTAGTATTATTATCATTAATGTTATTGTTATTAATATGACGACTAAAGACGACTCTGAAACCTTTAGTGACTTTTATGTCTTTTTTTTTTCCTCTACTAAAGTGTTAGACACAATTAAATTAGTTTAATTTCAGTTTTTCAAACATTTTATTTTAAAGCAAATTTTTGTTAAATATTATTTATATCCAACTCTATAACTCGCTTATGGTTGGTCCTACAAGAAAAATGCAAATAACAATTTTGTAGGAAATTTTATCAGCTTTAATTTTGAAATAAAGATAAAAATTGATAGGAGTAACAGTTTTCGAGATATAAGCAAAAAACCAATAAGAAAACTGTAACTGTTACTGAACAAAAATGTAATTCAGTTTTCAATGTTTGAGACGAAGACGAAAATGCAGCATTTAAAATCGACTCTGAAGACTTCAGTGACTTTTATGTCACCTCCTTTTTCTTCTAATAAACTATTGGACCCAATAAATTAAGTGTATTTTAAATCCCAAGACATTTTCTGTTAAAACACTTTTTTTTTAAATATTAATTATTTTCAAACTTATATCTCGCTTATGGTTAGTCCTACATGAAAAATGCAAATAAGTATTTTGTAGGAAATTTTATCAGCTTTAATTTTAGTGAAAAGATAAAAATTGATAGGAGTAACTGTTTTCGAGATATAAGCAAGAAACCAAAAAACTGTTACCTTAATTAAGGGCTTACATATAAGCAAATTTAGTACTAAAAACCACTCTGAAGACTTTGGTGACTTTTATGTCACCTCCTTTTTCTTCTAATAAAGTATTGAACCCATTAAATTAAGTGTATTTTAAATCACAAGACATTTTCTGTTAAAGCACTTTTTCTTTAAATATTAATTATTTTCAAACTTATATCTCGCTTATGGTTAGTTCTACATAAAAAATGCAAATAACAATTTTGTAGGAAATTTTATCAGCTTTAATTTTTGTAAAAAGATAAAAATTGATAGGAGTAACTGTTTTTGAGATATAAGCAAGAAACTGTTGCCTTAATTAAGCGCTTGCATATAAGCAAATTTAGTAATATTAGTATTATTATTATTAATGATATTGTTATTAATATGACGACTAAAAACGACTCTGAAACCTTTAGTGACTTTTATGTCTTTTTCTTTTTATTCTACTAAAGTGTTAGACACAATTAATTTAGTTTAATTTCAGTTTTTCAAACATTTTATTTTAAAGCAAATTTTTGTTAAATATTATTTATATCCAACTCTATAACTCGCTTATGGTTGGTCCTACAAGAAAAATGCAAATAACTATTTTGTAGGAAATTTTATCAGCTTTAATTTTGAAAGAAAGATAAAAATTGATAGGAGTAACTGTTTTCGAGATATAAGCAAAAAACCAATAAGAAAACTGTGACTGTTACTGAACAAAAATGTAATTCGGTTTTCAATGTTTGAGACGAAGACGAAACTGCAGCATTTAAAAACGACTCTGAAGACTTCAGTGACTTTTATGTCACTTCCTTTTTCTTCTAATAAAGTATTGGACCCAATAAATTAAGTGCATTTTAAATCACAAGACATTTTCTGTTAAAGCACTTTTTTTTTAAATATTAATTATTTTCAATCATATATCTCGCTTATGGTTAGTCCTACATGAAAAATGCAAATAACTATTTTGTAGGAAATTTTATCAGCTTGAATTTTAGTAAAAAGATAAAAATTGATAGGAGTAACTGTTTTCGAGATATAAGCAAGAAACCAAAACACTGTTACCTTAATTAAGCGTTTGCATATAAGCAAATTTAGTACTATTAGTATTATTATTATTAATGTTATTGTTATTAATATGACAACTAAAGACAACTCTGAAACCTTTAGTGACTTTTATGTCTTTTCCTTTTTTCTCTACTAAAGTGTTAGACACAGTTAAATTAGTTTAATTTCCGTTTTTCAAACATTTTATTTTAAAGCAAATTTTTGTTAAATATTATTTATATCCAACTATATAACTCGCTTATGGTTGGTCCTACAAGAAAAATGCAAATAACTATTTTGTAGAATATTTTATCAGCTTTAATTTTGAAAGAAAGACAAAAATTCATAGGAGTAACTGTTTTCGAGATATAAGCAAGAAACCAAAAAACTGTTACCTTAATAAAGCGCTTGCATATAAGCAGATTTAGTACTATTAGTATTATTATTATTAATGTTATTGTTATTAATATGACGACTAAAAACGATTTTGAAGACTTTGGTGACTTTTATGTCTTTTTCTTTTTTCTCTACTAAAGTGTTAGACACAATTAATTTAGTTTAATTTCAGTATTTCAAACATTTTATTTTTAAGCAAGTTTTTGTTAAATATTATTTATATCCAACTTTATAACTCGCTTATGGTTGGTCCTACAAGAAAAATGCAAATAACTATTTTGTAGAATATTTTATCAGCTTTAATTTTGAAAGAAAGATAAAAATTGATAGGAGTAACTGTTTTCGAGATATAAGCAAAAAACCAATAAGAAAACTGTAACTGTTACTGAACAAAAATGTAATTCAGTTTTCAATGTTTGAGACGAAGACAAAAATGCAGCATTTAAAAACGACTCTGAAGACTTCAGTGACTTTTATGTTACCTCCTTTTTCTTCTAATAAAGTATTGGACCCAATAAATTAAGTGTATTTTAAATCACAAGACATTTTCTGTTAAAACACTTTTTTTTTATTATTAATTATTTTCAAACTTATATCTTGCTTATGGTTAGTTCTACATGAAAAATGCAAATAACTATTTTGTAGGAAATTTTATCACCTTTAATTTTGGTGAAAAAGTAAAAATTGTTAGGAGTAACTGTTTTCGAGATATAAGCAAAAAACAAAAAAACTGTTACCTTAAGTAAGCGCTTGCATATAAGCAAATTTAGTACTACTAGTATTGTTATTATAAATGTTATTGTTATTAATATGACGACTAAAGACAACTCTAAGACTTTAGTGACTTTTATGTCTCCTCCTTTTTCTTCTACTAAAGTGTTAGACACAATTAATTTAGTTTAATTTCAGTTTTTCAAACATTTTATTTTAAAGCAAATTTTTGTTAAATATTAAAAACTATAAAATGGGTTAGATTGCCTAAAAACACAGATCACACATGATCTTTTGCATAGAAATGAAAAAACGCTCATGTAACACACAAAATAAGCTCCATTTTTCTTTATTAAAAGTATTATTATTATTATTACTTATGTTACTATTACTATTATTATTATTATTATTATTATTATTATTATTATTATTATTATTATTATTATTACTATTATTATTATTATTATTATTATTATTATTATTATTATTATTATTAATTTTATTATTATTAAAAACTGATTATAACTTTTGTATAGTAAATGTTTTTATACCAGTTTTAAAATGAGATATTAATTTTAGACAATTTGTTGCCTAAAAACACAGATCACAGATGATTTCTTGCATAGAAATGAGAAAACGCTCATATAACACACAAAATAAGCTTCATTTTTGCTTAGAAAACTAAGCTTACTTTTATTACTATTATTATTTTCATTATTATTATTATTAATATTATTATTATTATTACTATTATTATTATTATTATTATTATTATTATTATTATTATTATTATTATTATTATTATTATTATTATTATTATTATTATTATTATTATTATTATTATTATTATTATTATTATTATTATTGTTATTATTATTATTATTAAAAACTTATATTAAACAGACAGAAAACGTCGTATTCTGACACAAAAAAACGAATTACGTTATAGACTTGACGAGATCGGCGTATCTCGGACTCTTATAGGACTCTTATAGGGTCAAAAAGTATCAGTTTGGATTAAAACAAATTATTTTTGTTGAGTCTCAGTCTGAATTGTTTATCAGTTCAAACAAAAGCGGCTTATTTTAGACGATCTTTTGCTTTGAACAAGAAAACTTACATAGAACAGATTAAAAACGTATTAATCTGGCATAAAAGAGCAATTTATGTATCACTTCGGATAAAGGCAGCTAATCCTATTCGTTGTATTGCTTAAAATAGACAAAATTGTTAATAAATCTAACAAAAACGCTGTATTCTAGCACAAAATACTAATTACATTATAGTTTCGACGAGAATAGCTTATTTGGAATGATTCTATGCTTCCAAACGAGTAAATTTTTATTAAACAGATGCCAAACATCATGTTTTGTCCTATAAAGACATTTTATATTGCAGTTTGTATTAAAACAAAATATTTTCGTTGATTCTTTGTTAGAAGCAGCAAACCTAACATTAAAGAATCTGAAAACTTTGTATTCGGACACAAACCACCGAATTTTGTATCAGTTTAGACAAAAACGGTTGATTTTCGACAATATTTTGCTTTGAACAAGAAAACTTATATCAAACTGACTAAAAACGTCTTATTTTAGCACAAAACAAAAGATTTGCGTTATAGTCTTAACGAGAGCTGTTAATTTCAAACGGTTCTATGCTTTGAAACGAGTAAACTTTCACTGTACAGAGGAAAAACATCTTATTTCGCCTTTTAAAAACGATTCATGCCACAGTTTGGATAAAAACCAATTATTTTCGTTAATTCATTGTTACAAACATGAAACCTTACATTAAAGTAACTGAAAACCCCTTATTCAGGCACAGAAATTCGAATTACGTTTCAGTCTGAACAAAAACTGCTTACTTTAGACGATCCTTTGTTTTGAATACAAAAACTTACATTAAAAAGATTAAAAACGTCTTATTCTGGCTGAAAACTGCAAATTATATATTACTCTAGATAAAAGCAATTTATCCTGATTACTCCTTTACTTAGAATAGAGTAAACTTGTATAAAACTTAATAAAAACTTTAAATTTCGTCTCAAAGAAATAATTTACGTTATAGTTTTGACCAGCACTGTTTATTTCAAACGATTTTATGATTCGAAACTAATGAACTTTTATGGGGCAGATGCAAAACCACATATTACAATATAAAGCGTTGTTTTAAAGCAAATTATTACCTTTTGCAACAAGAAATTTCACGTCAAAGAAACTGAAAACATCGTATCCATGCACAAATATCGAATTACGTATCAGTTTAGGCAAATACAGCTTATTTTAAACGATTCCTTGCTATAAACAAGAAAAATTTTATCAAACATATTGAAAATGTCTTATTCTCGAAAATAAGAGCAAATTATGTATC
This sequence comes from Tribolium castaneum, assembly GCF_031307605.1. Taxonomy (NCBI): domain Eukaryota; kingdom Metazoa; phylum Arthropoda; class Insecta; order Coleoptera; family Tenebrionidae; genus Tribolium; species Tribolium castaneum. The sequence goes on from NW_026986630.1 coordinate 1,317,755, forward strand.
AGTTTTAACAAAAGCGGATTACTCTGTTTGATTCTATGCTTAGAGTAGAGTAAACTACTATAAAACGTAATGAAAACTATATATTCAAGCTCAAAAGAACAAATTACGTTATAGTTTTGACAAAAAAAAATTATTTCAGACGACTACATATTTCGAAGTAAGCAAACTTTAATTGAACAAGTGCAAAAGCTAATACTTTGCTTTAAAATAACGATTTATGTGGTAATATGGTATTTTGCATCTGTCCTATAAAAGTTTACTCGTTTCGCTCCATTGAATCATTCGAAATAAATTATTTTGACACAACAACGAAAATAATTTTTTTGTTTAAACTGTAACATGTCGTTTTTATAAAACGAACTAAGACGTTTGGCATCTGTTTAGTGAAAGTTTTCTCGTTTGGGGGCATAAAATCGTTTGAAATTAACAGTTCTGGTCAAAACTATAACGTAAATTATTTCTTTGAGACGAAATTTAAAGTTTTCATTAAGTTTTATACAAGTTTGCTCTATTCTAAGCAAAGGAGTAATCAGGATAAACTGCTTTTATCCAAAGTAATACATAATTTGCAGTTTTGAGCCAGAATAAGACGTTTTTAATCTTTTTAATGTAAGTTTTTGTGTTCAAAAGAAAGAATCGTCTAAAATAAGCAATTTGTGTCCAGACTGAAACGTAATTTGATTTTCTGGGCCTGAATAAGAGGTTTTCAGTTTCTTTGATGTAAGGTTTCTTGTTTGTAACAATAAATAAACGAAAATCATTGGTTTTAATCCAAACTGTGACATAAATCGTTTTTTAAAGGCGAAATCAGACGTTTTGCCTCTGTTCAGTGAAAGTATACTGGTTTCAAAGCATAGAATCGTTTGAAATTAACAGTTCTCGTCAAGACTATAACGCAAATCTTTAAAGTGATACAAAGAAATAATTTACGTAATAGTTTTGACCAGAACTGTTAATTTCAAACGATTTTATGCCCCCAAACGAGAAAACTTTCACTAAGCAGATGCCAAACGTCTTAGTTCGTTTTATAAAAGCGACTTATGTTACAGTTTAAACAAAAACAAATTATTTGTGTTGTTGTTGTGTCAAAATAATTTATTTCTAATGATTCAATGGAGCGAAACGGGTAAACTTTTATAGGACAGATGCAAAATACCATATTACCACATAAATCATTATTTTAAAGCAAAGTATTAGCTTTTTGCACATGTTCAATTAAAGTTTGCTTACTTCGAAGTATGTAATCGTCCGAAATATTTTTTTTTGTCAAAACTATAACGTAATTTGTTCTTTTGAGCTTGAATATAGAGTTTTCATTACGTTTTATAGTAGTTTCCTCTACTCTAAGCATAGAATCAAACAGAGTAATCCGCTTTTGTTAAAACTGATACATAATTTGCTCTTATTTTCGAGAATAAGACGTTTTCAATATGCTTGATAAAATTTTTCTTGTTTATAGCAAGGAATCGTTTAAAATAAGCTGTATTTGCCTAAACTGATACGTAATTAGATATTTATGTATGGATACGAAGTTTTCAGTTTCTTTGACGTGAAATTTCTTGTTGCAAAAGGTAATACTTTGCTTTAAAACAACGCTTTATATGGTAATATGTGGTTTTGCATCTGCCCCATAAAAGTTCATTAGTTTCGAATCATAATTTCGTTTGAAATAAACAGTGCTGGTCAAAACTATAACGTAAATTATTTCTTTGAGACGAAATTTAAAGTTTTCATTAAGTTTTATACAAGTTTACTCTATTCTAAGTAAAGGAGTAATCAGGATAAATTGCTTTTATCTAGAGTAATATATAATTTGCAGTTTTCAGCCAGAATAAGACGTTTTTAATCTTTTTAATGTAAGTTTTCGTGTTCAAAACAAAGGATCGTCTAAAATAAGCAGTTTTTGTCCAGACTGAAACGTAATTCGAATTTCTGTGCCTAAATAAGGGGTTTTCAGTTTCTTTGATGTAAGGTTTCTTGTTTGTAACAATGAATTAACAAAAATAATTGGTTTTTATCCAAACTGTGGCATGAATCAGCTTTAAGACTATAACGCAAATCTTTTGTTTTGTGCTAAAATAAGACGTTTTTAGTCAGTTTGATATAAGTTTTCTTGTTCAAAGCAAAATATTGTCGAAAATCAACCGTTTTTGTCTAAACTGATACAAAATTCGGTGGTTTGTGTCCGAATACAAAGTTTTCAGATTCTTTAATGTTAGGTTTGCTGCTTCTAACAAAGAATCAACGAAAATATTTTGTTTTAATACAAACTGCAATATAAAATGTCTTTATAGGACAAAACATGAGGTTTGGCATCTGTTTAATAAAAATTTACTCGTTTGGAAGCATAGAATCATTCCAAATAAGCTATTCTCGTCGATACTATAATGTAATTAGTATTTTGTGCTAGAATACAGCGTTTTTGTTAGATTTATTAACAATTTTGTCTATTTTAAGCAATAAAACGAATAGGATTAGCTGCCTTTATCCGAAGTGATACATAAATTGCTCTTTTATGCCAGATTAATACGTTTTTAATCTGTTCTATGTAAGTTTTCTTGTTCAAAGCAAAAGATCGTCTAAAATAAGCCGTTTTTGTTTGAACTGATAAACAATTCAGACTGAGACTCAACAAAAATAATTTGTTTTAATCCAAACTGATACTTTTTGACCCTATAAGAGTCCTATAAGAGTCCGAGATACGCCGATCTCGTCAAGTCTATAACGTAATTCGTTTTTTTGTGTCAGAATACGACGTTTTCTGTCTGTTTAATATAAGTTTTTAATAATAATAATAATAACAATAATAATAATAATAATAATAATAATAATAATAATAATAATAATAATAATAATAATAATAATAATAATAATAATAATAATAATAATAATAATAGTAATAATAATAATAATATTAATAATAATAATAATGAAAATAATAATAGTAATAAAAGTAAGCTTAGTTTTCTAAGCAAAAATGAAGCTTATTTTGTGTGTTATATGAGCGTTTTCTCATTTCTATGCAAGAAATCATCTGTGATCTGTGTTTTTAGGCAACAAATTGTCTAAAATTAATATCTCATTTTAAAACTGGTATAAAAGCATTTACTATACAAAAGTTATAATCAGTTTTTAATAATAATAAAATTAATAATAATAATAATAATAATAATAATAATAATAATAATAATAATAATAATAGTAATAGTAACATAAGTAATAATAATAATACTTTTAATAAGGAAAATGGAGCTTATTTTGTGTGTTACATGAGCGTTTTCTCATTTCTATGCAAAAGATCATGTGTGATCTGTGTTTTTAGGCAATCTAACCCATTTTATAGTTTTTAATATTTAACAAAAATTTGCTTTAAAATAAAATGTTTGAAAAACTGAAATTAAACTAAATTAATTGTGTCTAACACTTTAGTAGAGGAAAAAGGAGGAGACATAAAAGTCACTAAAGTCTTAGAGTTGTCTTTAGTCGTCATATTAATAACAATAACATTTATAATAACAATACTAGTAGTACTAAATTTGCTTATATGCAAGCGCTTACTTAAGGTAACAGTTTTTTTGTTTTTTGCTTATATCTCGAAAACAGTTACTCCTAACAATTTTTACTTTTTCACCAAAATTAAAGGTGATAAAATTTCCTACAAAATAGTTATTTGCATTTTTCATGTAGAACTAACCATAAGCGAGATATAAGTTTGAAAATAATTAATAATTAAAAAAAAGTGTTTTAACAGAAAATGTCTTGTGATTTAAAATACACTTAATTTATTGGGTCCAATACTTTATTAGAAGAAAAAGGAGGTAACATAAAAGTCACTGAAGTCTTCAGAGTCGTTTTTAAATGCTGCATTTTTGTCTTCGTCTCAAACATTGAAAACTGAATTACATTTTTGTTCAGTAACAGTTACAGTTTTCTTATTGGTTTTTTGCTTATATCTCGAAAACAGTTACTCCTATCAAATTTTATCTTTCTTTCAAAATTAAAGCTGATAAAATTTCCAACAAAATAGTTATTTACATTTTTCTTGTAGGACCAAGAATAAACGAGTTATAGAGTTGGATATAAATAATATTTAACAAAAATTTGCTTTAAAATAAAATGCTTGAAAAACCGGAATTAAACTAATTTAATTGTGTCTAACACTTTAGTAGAGGAAAAAGGAGAAGACATAAAAGTCACTAAATGTTTCAGAGTCGTCTTTAGTCGTCATATTAATAACAATAACATTAATAATAATAATACTAATAGTACTAAATTTGCTTATATGCAAACGCTTAATTAAGGTAACAGTTTTTTGGTTTCTTGCTTATATCTCGAAAACAGTTACTCCTATGAATTTTTATCTTTTTTTCAAAATTAAAGCTGATAAAATTTCCTACAAAATAGTTATTTGCATTTTTTTGTAGGACCAACCATAAGCGAGTTATAGAGTTGGATATAAATAATCTTTAACAAAAATTTGCTTTAAAATAAAATGTTTGAAAAACCGAAATTAAAATAAACTAAGACTAACACTTTAGTAGAGGTAAATGGAGAAGACATAAAAGTCACCAAAGTCTTGAGAGTCGTTTTTAGTCGTCATATTAATAACAATAACATTAATAATAATAATACTAATATTACTAAATTTGCTTATATGCAAGCGCTTAATTAAGGTAACAGTTTTTTGGTTTCTTGCTTATATCTCGAAAACAGTTACTCCTATCAATTTTTAAATTTTTACTAAAATTAAAGCAAGCTGATAAAGTTTTGTACAAAATAGTAATTTGCATTTTTCATGTAGGACTAACCATAAGCGAGATATAAGTTTGAAAATAATTAATATTTAAAAAAAAGTGCTTTAACAGAAAATGTCTTGTGATTTAAAATACACTTAATTTAATGGGTTCATTACTTTATTAGAAGAAAAAGGAGGAGGCATAACAGTCACTAAAGTCTTCAGAGTCAATTTTAAATGCTGCATTTTTGTTTTTGTCTCAAACATTGAAAACTGAATTACATTTTTGTTCAGTAACAGTTACAGTTTTCTTATTGGTTTTTTGCTTATATCTCGAAAACAGTTACTCCTACAAAAATAAAAATAAATAAAATGTTTGAAAAACCGAAATTAAACTAAATTAATTAAGACTAACACTTTAGTAGAGGAAAAAAGAGAAGACATAAAAGTCACCAAAGTCTTAAGAGTCGTTTTTAGTCGTCATATTAATAACAATAACATTAATAATAATAATACTAATATTACTAAATTTGCTTATATGCAAGCGGTTAATTAAGGTAACAGTTTCTTGCTTATATCTCAAAAACAGTTACTCCTATCAATTGTTATCTTTTTACTAAAATTAAAGCTGATAAAATTTCCTACAAAATATTTATTTGCATTTTTTATGTAGGACTAACCATAAGCGAGATATAAGTTTGAAAATAATTAATATTTAAAAAAAGTGCTTTAACAGAAAATGTCTTGTGATTTAAAATACACTTAATTTATTGGGTCCAATACTTAATTAGAAGAAAAAGGAGGTGACAGTAAATGCTACATTTTCGTCTTCGTCTCAAACATTAAATACTGAATTACATTTTTGTTTAGTAACTGTTACAGTTTTCACTTTGGTTTTTTGCTTATATCTCGAAAACAGTTACTCCTATCAATTTTTATCTTTCCTTCAAAATTAAAGCGGATAAAATTTTTTACAAAATAGTTTTTTGCATTTTTTTGTAGGACCAACTATAAGCGAGTTATAGAGTTGGATATAAATAATCTTTAACAAAAATTTGATATAAAAATAAAAAAAGATAAAAATTGATAGGAGTAACTGTTTTCGAGATATAAGCAAGAAACCAAAAAACTGTTACCTTAATTAAGCGTTTGCATATAAGCTAATTTAGTACTAATAGTATTATTATTATTAATGTTATTGTTAATAATATGACGACTAAAGACGACTCTGAAACCTTTAGTGACTTTTATGTCTTCTTCTTTTTCCTCTACTAAAGTGTTAGACACAATTAATTTAGTTTAATTTCAGTATTTCAAACATTTTATTTTAAAGCAAATTTTTGTTAAATATTATTTATATCCATCTCTATAACTCGATTATGCTTGGTCCTACAAGAAAAATGCAAATAACTATTTTGTAGAAAATTTTATCAGCTTTAATTTTAGTAAAAAGATAAAAATTGATAGGAGTAACTGTTTTCGAGATATAAGCAAGAAACCAAAAAACTGTTACCTTAATAAAGCGCTTGCATATAAGCAAATTTAGTACTATTAGTATTATTATTATTAATGTTATTGTTATTAAAATGACGACTAAAAACGACTCTGAAAACTTTGGTGACTTTTATGTCTTCTCCTTTTTCCTATACTAAAGTGTTAGACTCAATTAATTTAGTTTAATTTCGGTTTTTCAAACATTTTATTTTAAAGCAAATTTTTGTTGACGAGTATTTATATCCAACTCTATAACTCGCTTATGGTTGGTCTTACAAAAGAAATGCAAACAACTATTTTGTAGGAAATTTTATCAGCTTTAATTTTAGTAAAAAAATAAAAATTTATAGGAGTAACTGTTTTCGAGATATAAGCAAGAAACGAAAACACTGTTATCTTAATTAAGCGTTTGCATATAAGCAAATTTAGTACTATTAGTATTATTATCATTAATGTTATTGTTATTAATATGACGACTAAAGACGACTCTGAAACCTTTAGTGACTTTTATGTCTTTTTTTTTTCCTCTACTAAAGTGTTAGACACAATTAAATTAGTTTAATTTCAGTTTTTCAAACATTTTATTTTAAAGCAAATTTTTGTTAAATATTATTTATATCCAACTCTATAACTCGCTTATGGTTGGTCCTACAAGAAAAATGCAAATAACGATTTTGTAGAAAATTTTATCAGCTTTAATTTTGAAATAAAGATAAAAATTGATAGGAGTAACAGTTTTCGAGATATAAGCAAAAAACCAATAAGAAAACTGTAACTGTTACTGAACAAAAATGTAATTCAGTTTTTAATGTTTGAGACGAAGACGAAAATGCAGCATTTAAAATCGACTCTGAAGACTTCAGTGACTTTTATGTCACCTCCTTTTTCTTCTAATAAACTATTGGACCCAATAAATTAAGTGTATTTTAAATCCCAAGACATTTTCTGTTAAAACACTTTTTTTTTAAATATTAATTATTTTCAAACTTATATCTCGCTTATGGTTAGTCCTACATGAAAAATGCAAATAAATATTTTGTAGGAAATTTTATCAGTTTTAATTTTAGTGAAAAGATAAAAATTGATAGGAGTAACTGTTTTCGAGATATAAGCAAGAAACCAAAAAACTGTTACCTTAATTAAGGGCTTACATATAAGCAAATTTAGTACTAAAAACCACTCTGAAGACTTTGGTGACTTTTATGTCACCTCCTTTTTCTTCTAATAAAGTATTGAACCCATTAAATTAAGTGTATTTTAAATCACAAGACATTTTCTGTTAAAGCACTTTTTCTTTAAATATTAATTATTTTCAAACTTATATCTCGCTTATGGTTAGTTCTACATAAAAAATGCAAATAACTATTTTGTAGGAAATTTTATCAGCTTTAATTTTTGTAAAAAGATAAAAATTGATAGGAGTAACTGTTTTTGAGATATAAGCAAGAAACTGTTGCCTTAATTAAGCGCTTGCATATAAGCAAATTTAGTAATATTAGTATTATTATTATTATTAATGTTATTGTTATTAATATGACGACTAAAAACGACTTTGAAACCTTTAGTGACTTTTATGTCTTTTTCTTTTTATTCTACTAAAGTGTTAGACACAATTAATTTAGTTTAATTTCAGTATTTCAAACATTTTATTTTAAAGCAAATTTTTGTTAAATATTATTTATATCCATCTCTATAACTCGCTTATGCTTGGTCCTACAAGAAAAATGCAAATAACTATTTTGTAGGAAATTTTATCAGCTTTAATTTTAGTAAAAAGATAAAAATTGATAGGAGTAACTGTTTTCGAGATATAAGCAAAAAACCAATAAGAAAACTGTGACTGTTACTGAACAAAAATGTAATTCGGTTTTCAATGTTTGAGACGAAGACGAAACTGCAGCATTTAAAAACGACTCTGAAGACTTCAGTGACTTTTATGTCACTTCCTTTTTCTTCTAATAAAGTATTGGACCCAATAAATTAAGTGCATTTTAAATCACAAGACATTTTCTGTTAAAGCACTTTTTTTTTAAATATTAATTATTTTCAATCATATATCTCGCTTATGGTTAGTCCTACATGAAAAATGCAAATAACTATTTTGTAGGAAATTTTATCAGCTTGAATTTTAGTAAAAAGATAAAAATTGATAGGAGTAACTGTTTTCGAGATATAAGCAAGAAACCAAAACACTGTTACCTTAATTAAGCGTTTGCATATAAGCAAATTTAGTACTATTAGTATTATTATTATTAATGTTATTGTTATTAATATGACAACTAAAGACAACTCTAAAACCTTTAGTGACTTTTATGTCTTTTCCTTTTTTCTCTACTAAAGTGTTAGACACAGTTAAATTAGTTTAATTTCCGTTTTTCAAACATTTTATTTTAAAGCAAATTTTTGTTAAATATTATTTATATCCAACTCTATAACTCGCTTATGGTTGGTCCTACAAGAAAAATGCAAATAACTATTTTGTAGAATATTTTATCAGCTTTAATTTTGAAAGAAAGACAAAAATTTATAGGAGTAACTGTTTTCGAGATATAAGCAAGAAACCAAAAAACTGTTACCTTAATAAAGCGCTTGCATATAAGCAGATTTAGTACTATTAGTATTATTATTATTAATGTTATTGTTATTAATATGACGACTAAAAACGATTCTGAAGACTTTGGTGACTTTTATGTCTTTTTCTTTTTTCTCTACTAAAGTGTTAGACACAATTAATTTAGTTTAATTTCAGTATTTCAAACATTTTATTTTTAAGCAAGTTTTTGTTAAATATTATTTATATCCAACTTTATAACTCGCTTATGGTTGGTCTTACAAGAAAAATGCAAATAACTATTTTGTAGGAAATGTTATCAGCTTTAATTTTGAAAGAAAGATAAAAATTGATAGAAGTAACTGTTTTCGAGATATAAGCCAAAACCAAAGTAAAAACTGTTACCGTTTCAGAACAAAAATGTAATTCAGTTTTCAATGTTTGAGACGAAGACGAAAATGCAGCATTTAAAATCGACTCTGAAGACTTCAGTGATATATGGTTGGTCCTACAAGAAAAATGCAAATAACTATTTTGTAGGAAATTTTATCAGCTTTAATTTTGAAAGAAAGATAAAAATTGATAGGAGTAACTGTTTTCGAGATATAAGCAAAAAACCAATAAGAAAACTGTAACTGTTACTGAACAAAAATGTAATTCAGTTTTCAATGTTTGAGACGAAGACAAAAATGCAGCATTTAAAAACGACTCTGAAGACTTCAGTGACTTTTATGTTACCTCCTTTTTCTTCTAATAAAGTATTAGACCCAATAAATTAAGTGTATTTTAAATCACAAGACATTTTCTGTTAAAACACTTTTTTTTTATTATTAATTATTTTCAAACTTATATCTCGCTTATGGTTAGTTCTACATGAAAAATGCAAATAACTATTTTGTAGGAAATTTTATCACCTTTAATTTTGGTGAAAAAGTAAAAATTGTTAGGAGTAACTGTTTTCGAGATATAAGCAAAAAACAAAAAAAACTGTTACCTTAAGTAAGCGCTTGCATATAAGCAAATTTAGTACTACTAGTATTGTTATTATAAATGTTATTGTTATTAATATGACGACTAAAGACAACTCTAAGACTTTAGTGACTTTTATGTCTCCTCCTTTTTCTTCTACTAAAGTGTTAGACACAATTAATTTAGTTTAATTTCAGTTTTTCAAACATTTTATTTTAAAGCAAATTTTTGTTAAATATTAAAAACTATAAAATGGGTTAGATTGCCTAAAAACACAGATCACACATGATCTTTTGCATAGAAATGAAAAAAACGCTCATGTAACACACAAAATAAGCTCCATTTTTCTTTATTAAAAGTATTATTATTATTATTACTTATGTTACTATTACTATTATTATTATTATTATTATTATTATTATTATTATTATTATTATTACTATTATTATTATTATTATTATTATTATTATTATTATTATATTATTATTAATTTTATTATTAGTAAAAACTGATTATAACTTTTGTATAGTAAATGTTTTTATACCAGTTTTAAAATGAGATATTAATTTTAGACAATTTGTTGCCTAAAAACACAGATCACAGATGATTTCTTGCATAGAAATGAGAAAACGCTCATATAACACACAAAATAAGCTTCATTTTTGCTTAGAAAACTAAGCTTACTTTTATTACTATTATTATTTTCATTATTATTATTATTAATATTATTATTATTATTACTATTATTATTATTATTATTATTATTATTATTATTATTATTATTATTATTATTATTATTATTATTATTATTATTATTATTATTATTATTATTGTTATTATTATTATTATTAAAAACTTATATTAAACAGACAGAAAACGTCGTATTCTGACACAAAAAAACGAATTACGTTATAGACTTGACGAGATCGGCGTATCTCGGACTCTTATAGGACTCTTATAGGGTCAAAAAGTATCAGTTTGGATTAAAACAAATTATTTTTGTTGAGTCTCAGTCTGAATTGTTTATCAGTTCAAACAAAAGCGGCTTATTTTAGACGATCTTTTGCTTTGAACAAGAAAACTTACATAGAACAGATTAAAAACGTATTAATCTGGCATAAAAGAGCAATTTATGTATCACTTCGGATAAAGGCAGCTAATCCTATTCGTTTTTATTGCTTAAAATAGACAAAATTGTTAATAAATCTAACAAAAACGCTGTATTCTAGCACAAAATACTAATTACATTATAGTTTCGACGGAATAGCTTATTTGGAATGATTCTATGCTTCCAAACGAGTAAATTTTTATTAAACAGATGCCAAACATCATGTTTTGTCCTATAAAGACATTTTATATTGCAGTTTGTATTTAAAACAAAATATTTTCGTTGATTCTTTGTTAGAAGCAGCAAACCTAACATTAAAGAATCTGAAAACTTTGTATTCGGACACAAACCACCGAATTTTGTATCAGTTTAGACAAAAACGGTTGATTTTCGACAATATTTTGCTTTGAACAAGAAAACTTATATCAAACTGACTAAAAACGTCTTATTTTAGCACAAAACAAAAGATTTGCGTTATAGTCTTAACGAGAGCTGTTAATTTCAAACGGTTCTATGCTTTGAAACGAGTAAACTTTCACTGTACAGAGGAAAAACATCTTATTTCGCCTTTTAAAAACGATTCATGCCACAGTTTGGTTATTTTCGTTAATTCATTGTTACAAACATGAAACCTTACATTAAAGTAACTGAAAACCCCTTATTCAGGCACAGAAATTCGAATTACGTTTCAGTCTGAACAAAAACTGCTTACTTTAGACGATCCTTTGTTTTGAATACAAAAACTTACATTAAAAAGATTAAAAACGTCTTATTCTGGCTGAAAACTGCAAATTATATATTACTCTAGATAAAAGCAATTTATCCTGATTACTCCTTTACTTAGAATAGAGTAAACTTGTATAAAACTTAATAAAAACTTTAAATTTCGTCTCAAAGAAATAATTTACGTTATAGTTTTGACCAGCACTGTTTATTTCAAACGATTTTATGATTCGAAACTAATGAACTTTTATGGGGCAGATGCAAAACCACATATTACAATATAAAGCGTTGTTTTAAAGCAAATTATTACCTTTTGCAACAAGAAATTTCACGTCAAAGAAACTGAAAACATCGTATCCATGCACAAATATCGAATTACGTATCAGTTTAGGCAAATACAGCTTATTTTAAACGATTCCTTGCTATAAACAAGAAAAATTTTATCAAACATATTGAAAATGTCTTATTCTCGAAAATAAGAGCAAATTATGTATCAGTTTTAACAAAAGCGGATTACTCTGTTTGATTCTATGCTTAGAGTAGAGTAAACTACTATAAAACGTAATGAAAACTCTATATTCAAGCTCAAAAGAACAAATTACGTTATAGTTTTGACAAAAAAAAATTATTTCAGACGACTACATATTTCGAAGTAAGCAAACTTTAATTGAACAAGTGCAAAAGCTAATACTTTGCTTTAAAATAACGATTTATGTGGTAATATGGTATTTTGCATCTGTCCTATAAAAGTTTACTCGTTTCGCTCCATTGAATCATTCGAAATAAATTATTTTGACACAACAACGAAAATAATTTTTTTGTTTAAACTGTAACATGTCGTTTTTATAAAACGAACTAAGACGTTTGGCATCTGTTTAGTGAAAGTTTTCTCGTTTGGGGGCATAAAATCGTTTGAAATTAACAGTTCTGGTCAAAACTATAACGTAAATTATTTCTTTGAGACGAAATTTAAAGTTTTCATTAAGTTTTATACAAGTTTGCTCTATTCTAAGCAAAGGAGTAATCAGGATAAACTGCTTTTATCCAAAGTAATACATAATTTGCAGTTTTGAGCCAGAATAAGACGTTTTTAATCTTTTTAATGTAAGTTTTCGTGTTCAAAAGAAAGAATCGTCTAAAATAAGCAATTTGTGTCCAGACTGAAACGTAATTTGATTTTCTGGGCCTGAATAAGAGGTTTTCAGTTTCTTTGATGTAAGGTTTCTTGTTTGTAACAATAAATAAACGAAAATCATTGGTTTTAATCCAAACTGTGACATAAATCGTTTTTTAAAGGCGAAATCAGACGTTTTGCCTCTGTTCAGTGAAAGTATACTGGTTTCAAAGCATAGAATCGTTTGAAATTAACAGTTCTCGTCAAGACTATAACGCAAATCTTTAAAGTGATACAAAGAAATAATTTACGTAATAGTTTTGACCAGAACTGTTAATTTCAAACGATTTTATGCCCCCAAACGAGAAAACTTTCACTAAGCAGATGCCAAACGTCTTAGTTCGTTTTATAAAAGCGACTTATGTTACAGTTTAAACAAAAACAAATTATTTGTGTTGTTGTTGTGTCAAAATAATTTATTTCTAATGATTCAATGGAGCGAAACGGGTAAACTTTTATAGGACAGATGCAAAATACCATATTACCACATAAATCATTATTTTAAAGCAAAGTATTAGCTTTTTGCACATGTTCAATTAAAGTTTGCTTACTTCGAAGTATGTAATCGTCCGAAATATTTTTTTTTGTCAAAACTATAACGTAATTTGTTCTTTTGAGCTTGAATATAGAGTTTTCATTACGTTTTATAGTAGTTTACTCTACTCTAAGCATAGAATCAAACAGAGTAATCCGCTTTTGTTAAAACTGATACATAATTTGCTCTTATTTTCGAGAATAAGACGTTTTCAATATGCTTGATAAAATTTTTCTTGTTTATAGCAAGGAATCGTTTAAAATAAGCTGTATTTGCCTAAACTGATACGTAATTAGATATTTATGTATGGATACGAAGTTTTCAGTTTCTTTGACGTGAAATTTCTTGTTGCAAAAGGTAATACTTTGCTTTAAAACAACGCTTTATATGGTAATATGTGGTTTTGCATCTGCCCCATAAAAGTTCATTAGTTTCGAATCATAATTTCGTTTGAAATAAACAGTGCTGGTCAAAACTATAACGTAAATTATTTCTTTGAGACGAAATTTAAAGTTTTCATTAAGTTTTATACAAGTTTACTCTATTCTAAGTAAAGGAGTAATCAGGATAAATTGCTTTTATCTAGAGTAATATATAATTTGCAGTTTTCAGCCAGAATAAGACGTTTTTAATCTTTTTAATGCAAGTTTTCGTGTTCAAAACAAAGGATCGTCTAAAATAAGCAGTTTTTGTCCAGACTGAAACGTAATTCGAATTTCTGTGCCTAAATAAGGGGTTTTCAGTTTCTTTGATGTAAGGTTTCTTGTTTGTAACAATGAATTAACAAAAATAATTGGTTTTTATCCAAACTGTGGCATGAATCAGCTTTAAGACTATAACGCAAATCTTTTGTTTTGTGCTAAAATAAGACGTTTTTAGTCAGTTTGATATAAGCTTTCTTGTTCAAAGCAAAATATTGTCGAAAATCAACCGTTTTTGTCTAAACTGAAACAAAATTCGGTGGTTTGTGTCCGAATACAAAGTTTTCAGATTCTTTAATGTTAGGTTTGCTGCTTCTAACAAAGAATCAACGAAAATATTTTGTTTTAATACAAACTGCAATATAAAATGTCTTTATAGGACAAAACATGATGTTTGGCATCTGTTTATTAAAAATTTACTCGTTTGGAAGCATAGAATCATTCCAAATAAGCTATTCTCGTCGAAACTATAATGTAATTAGTATTTTGTGCTAGAATACAGCGTTTTTGTTAGATTTATTAACAATTTTGTCTATTTTAAGCAATGAAACGAATAGGATTATTAGCTGCCTTTATCCAAAGTGATACATAAATTGCTCTTTTATGCCAGATTAATACGTTTTTAGTCTGTTCGATGTAAGTTTTCTTGTTCAAAGCAAAAGATCGTCTAAAGTAAGCCGTTTTTGTTTGAACTGATGAACAATTCAGACTGAGAGTCAACAAAAATAATTTGTTTTAATCCAAACTGATAATTTT